>NW_007726889.1:149536-151087 GCF_000696425.1 Galeopterus variegatus
AAAAAAAAAATCATATTGATAGACTATCCAGCTAGCCCCAAGGGCTGAGTACAGTGTTTATGTGGATTTCCTTTTTCAACTCAGCTACGTAAAACAGTGACAAATCTAGCATTAAAAAACACATATAAGAGCTAATAAAATTTTCAAGTGGTTTATTAGAATCATGACTAACGTGACTGTCATTTGGTTTATCGTTTTGTGTAAAAGACTTTTAAAGTAAAATTTTAAAATAGCCATTTGCAGATTTGCCAAGGTAGTTATAAAATACAAGTATAAGTTTTTCTGATATGATTCTTTATAATTTTATTTTTGACAGTTTCATTAGTTTTTCTACAGAACAACCTTCTCCACCCACCCCCCCTTCAAATTACAATAAATTCAAAACTCTCAGAGACCATTGTGGCAGCAATATTTTACAGAGTACTCAGCATGGACAACTCAAGCACCTGAAAAACTGAAGTTGCAAGTTTTTATCAAGTGATGTTATTAATGGCAATTTAGAAGGAATGTACTCTCATCTTTTCATGTTTGGTTTTTTAACTTCACTATAAAGTTTAACAGTAATTTTTAAATTTCATTAATAAAGTCATGTGACCCATGTACACCAAAATAAAGGGTTTTGTTAGTTTGATTTGTATGCAGAAAGACCATATCAAGTTTGTATCAGATTTATTTTGATCAGTTATACCCCGCTGAGCTTCTTGACAGTTTCTACATCCTATCAGGTACAATCATTCAAGATCACTGAGCTAGGTTATCTTTGAAAATTTTTTTAAATACACAAATAGTATATTAATTTATGTCCTTTGATAGAAAATCTTTTAAGGAAATAAAAGTCTCCCTTTATTTCACTCTCCCCAATTCCACTGCTCTCCCCAGAGGTAACCCCAATATGTATTGTCTGTGTCTTGTTCTGTGCTCATTTTTGTTTTTCATTTAACAGTATGAACCTCCTTCCATGTCACTACTTACAGATTTTAATTAATCCTTTTTAAATGTTTTGAAGGATTCTAAAGTGTACTGATGAACATCTAGTTTATTTTCAGAGTTTTGCAATGATAAGTAATGTTGCAGTGAACGCCATTTGTGTACACATGTGAAAGTTTATAAAATAGAAAACAGAGAATAAAGAATAGATATGGTTAGGTGCACACTTATTTTGTAAGATACTACTGAAGCACCTTCCAAAATGTCTGAATCACTCATTATACACTCCCACCAACAGTGGGACACTGCCTTTTTCCCCTGACACTCAGAAACAGTAATTACCATCAAACTCATGAACCTATGACATCAATGAACACATTTGTAAGAGCAAGAATAAAATGACTCTACTCCCATTACCAGGTTAATTTTCATGGATTTCTTGGGACACCCTGCAAAGACATTCCTGGGGAGTGGGGCCATCGGGGCTACAACTCAAACCTGGCAAAGGGTCTATTACAAGTACTGGTGCACAGGTGCTTGTATAAGGACAAATGAAAGAAGGAACACACCACAATGGACGACCTCTACACCTAGAAAACCTGATCTGAAAGCGTAGCCAAAAAG
>NW_007726889.1:151154-159685 GCF_000696425.1 Galeopterus variegatus
AAATAGAAAAGATTCTTGGCAGTTGCTCTATGTTCTATTCCCACTATCTCCCACTGAAGTGAAATCAATAGCCTGTAACCTGAGTGTTGAACTCGACAAGTTCAACAGTGAGTGAAAACCTGCCATGTACCAGGTTAGCTAAGACACAGCCCCTTTCCTTAAGGGTCTTACAGCCCAAGATGGGAGCTAGAGAGTAAATCAACCAATATGGTTAGCTATGACCAAAGTCTATGCAGGACGAACACAGGAATAAGAAACTTCAATCAGAGAGGGTCGAGGCCCGACCTGTGGCTCACTTGGGAGAGCGCAGTGCTGACAACACCAAGCAAGGGTTAAGATCCCCTTACCAGTCATCTTTTTTAAAAAAAAAAAAAAGAAAGGAAGGGTTGGAGAAGAACAAAGTTTTAAAAAGTAGGAGTTTGATGAATGAAGAAGGAAGGAAATAGCTTTACTAACAGAGTGTTGTATGAAGCATAGAAGCATGAAACAACAGTATGACCAATATGGGGAACTGCAAGTTGTAAAGTGCTTGTAGCATGACAACACCAAGCAAGGGTTAAGATCCCCTTACCAGTCATCTTTTTTAAAAAAAAAAAAAAAGGAAGGAAGGGTTGGAGAAGAACAAAGTTTTAAAAAGTAGGAGTTTGATGAATGAAGAAGGAAGGAAATAGCTTTACTGACAGAGTGTTGTATGAAGCATAGAAGCATGAAACAACAGTATGACCAATATGGGGAACTGCAAGTTGTAAAGTGCTTGTAGCGAGAGAATGCTTGAGAGGTTGATACATGTGTCTAGGGATCTATAATCACCATTATATAAATCAAATCATTTTGGAAATATAAACTTACTTCACATTCACTCCACCCTATCGGTTGTTGTATCAATGAATTACAGAAGCTTTTGCCGACAACTTTATTCCAGCACCAGAATAAGAAAAAGATTCTACTCTGTCCTTCCGCAATGCCTCCTCTGAAGTTACCGTTCAGAGAAAGAACCTGGCTCAAGTGACTCAGTGGTCTCATCCATAACGGCGAGTCTTAATTTCTGCTAATGATTCTCCGTATGGTGCTTACTTCAAATGCTCTGACAGTGTACAAGGGAGTATTTTTATCATGATTACAATCTTATAAGTACAGACAGGTCAGGCACTCTTCTCTGTATCCCTCCTATTTCCTGCAACTCAGTGAAGAAATGAACTCTGCAAATTCCCATGTATTCATTCAACAAAATATATATTGGCAAAAAAATGTCATCACAACTTCTGCTGCTGGACAAGATGAGATAACAGGAACTAGATTCACCCTTCCACCTAATAGAAAAACAAGACAAAATATATGGAACTCTAAACCCTTGACCTTGACGTTATCGGCACCATGCTCTAACCAACTGAGCCAACCAGCCAGCTGACACAAAGATTTTTGAGACGTCGGATAAGACACATCTGAAAGATGAGAAAAAAGGAGAGCCCTACAATTGTCCCAGCTCACTGCTTGGAGAGACTGCATGCCATGGAGCAGAAAGGGGGAACAAAAGCAGAGCCTGGTAGTATACCTGAGTTGAAGAGATGGAACTGGGAGTCTGAGTAGCAAAGGCAGCTAAATTTCATAGAGCAGAGTACTGGAGAAGAGAGAACGTCAGAGAGAGAGAACTGTGGAGATCTGCAGAGGGTCCTCTTCAAGCCTACGCTGAGTACTGATCAGCACATGCATCTGAGAAAATCACCTGAGGCTGGGGAAAGGACCACCCAAAAGGATTAGAGGGAACAATCACAAAGAGCTGAGAATAGTTCCTGTTTCCACCAGCCAGAGTGGAAATCCTCACATTTCATGGGGGCATTAGGTAGAGTACTGAGAAGAGCATTGTTTCAGTAGCAGGGAAATATATCAATCATATGCTAAACACTGCTCTGATCCTGCCTAACAAAGTGGAAAAGCAAGACCTGAAAGGATCAATTTTTACCAAGTTCATGCACTGGAAGACAATATTGTTAAGATGAAAATTCTCCCCAAATTGATATATAGATTCAGTTGAATTCCAAACAAAATTCCAGATTTTTTAGTAGAAATTGTTAAAGTTCATATAGAAATGCAAAGGACCTAGAATAGCTGAAAAAACTGAAAATAAACAAAGCTGGAGGACTTATACTACCTAAATTATAAAGTTATAGTGAGGAAGACAGTATGGTAAATGTGTAAAAAGATAGACAAATATATCAACAGAATTGAAGAGTCCAGAAATAGATCTACACATATAATAGAGTCAACTGATTTTCAGTGAAGCTGCAAATGCAATTCAGTAGAGATAGTGTATTCAACAAATGGTGCTGGAACAATTGGATATTAATGTGCAAATAAAGGAATGCTGCTCCATACCTCACACCATGTACAAAATTAATTCATAATGGGTCAGTGACCTAAATGTAAAATCTAAAACCTCTAGAAGAAAACAGGAGAAAATCTTTGTGACCTTGGGTTAGGGAAAGATTTCTTGAATACTAAAAGCATGATGCATAAAAGAAAAAAATTAACAAATTGAACTTTTTGCAGTACCCTGGTACTGTAGATTGCTCTTGAAGATCAAGGGAAAACTTGACTCTTCGCACAATGGAAAAATGATTGAAACTAACACACGGGGGAAGAATTAGGTAAACTTCCAGGCCACAGCAAGTACAGCTAAAAACTGTGGCATATGGCCCATATGAGAGGTGTTGTATGACAGGGAGGAATGGAAATGGAGCAAAAAATCAGGATTTGAATGCTTCAATGACCCATGGTAAACAGAAAGCCCAGGGTTCTGAACTGTCAGACCAAGCAGGTGACATAGGACTCAATAGTGAGCATGGAATATTTGCTGGTGATGGGCAAGTTCCTAGCTGCTCCTGCTTCAAAGAGAGCCACTATACCTTCCTCCTCCTCAAAGAACAGTACAGACAACTCTAGCACATATTAATCAGTTTAAGGGTTACAAGTTCTTCAAGCCACACATGGCAGTAGAAGGGCCAACAACATCTTTATTACTACATTGATTACAAAGTCTCAATGAAGTGGCCAAGTACAAACCCAGCCTCTATGTGCCAAGATTGAAAAATCCATGTGCCTGGTTGCCTAAGTACTTTAAGCAGACTCATCAGTCCTCCTTCACTAGCTTCTCAGGTACTGCTTTCAAGTGGTGTTGTCCTCCAATCCATGCCCCTCAATCCTCCACCTATATCAATAGGATCATCCTACTCAGTGAACCTGATTTTGTCATTGTGGTGTATACTGCTTATGTCCCCAAAACAAGGAAAATCATTTCTTTGTTTGACCCAGTATTATTCCCCAACATTTGATCCCAATGCAGCTAACCCATTCTGTCTATACAGAGCAAACTTTGATTCCTGGCACAAATGAACACATGTATGGTCAATTGATTTCCACAAAGGTGACAAGATAGTTTAATAGGGAAAGGAAAGTCTCTACAACAAATGGTTCTGGCTGGATTTCTATATAGAAGGAAAATAACCTGACACCATACCAAAACCATAATCACCACAAAGAAAAGATAAATGTTTAGGTGTTGGATATGCTATCTACCCTAAGTGAATCACTGTACAATATATGCATATATTGAAACAACACACTGTACCCCACAAATATGTACAATTCAAAATAAATTTTAAAAAATGGATGCTAGACCTAAATTTAAAACTAAAATTATTAAGCTTCTAGAAGAAACCATACGGGGAAAACCTCAATGATCATGTCATAGGCAAAGATTTCTTAGGACTCAAAAAGTACCAACCATTAAAAAAAAACTACATATCATCGTAATTAATAGCTTCTGATCTTTGAGAGGAAATGAAAATGCAAGCCACAGACTAGGAGAAAATATTTGCAATAAATACATATGGCAAATGACTATTGCCCAGAATATATAAGTAATTCTTAATATGAGTTGTTTATGTTTAGAATAAATTTCTAGAAATTGAATTGCTCTTGGTACCCACGTTTATAGACTTTTTAGTGAGAAATGGAAGTGATGGTTTCTTTCTAGAAACCTTTAGTTAGTATTCCTAAATTTGATTAAAAACCTAGTCTTTTTGAAAGATTTTCCAGTGATGAAAGTCTATTGCTATATCTCACATTTCAATGAATTCACTGCATTTTAAATTTAAATTCTACGGCAATTTTGAATCATTTCAATTAGTAATGACTTACCTATACACAGTCTGCCCTCCATATTCATAGGTTCTACCTCCATGAGTTCAATCAACCATGGATCGAAAATAATCAGGAAAAAAAATTATGTCTGTACTGAATATGTACAGACTTCTTTTATCTTGTCATTATTCCCTAAACAATACTGTATAACAACGATATACACAGTATGTACATTGCGTTAGGTATTATAAGTAACCTAGGGATGATATGAAGAGGACGTGAATAAGTTACATGCAAATACTACGCCATCTTTTATCAGGGACTTGAGCATCCACAGATTTTGGTATCTTTAGGGGGTCCTGAAACCAATTCACCCGAGATACCAAGGGACAATTTTTTTTGCATTTTCTTCAGCTAAAACTTTTTTGAAATATACTATTACAGGAATATTCCATTGTTCTTGTCAAAACTTTGAAGTAAAGATGAATCCATTTGCCATAGCTAAATGAGATGTCTAATCCTTCTTAGTAAAATGTAATGAAGACCTTGAACTACCAGAGAATAAGTTTCAGAATCATATAAAATAAGTGGAAAATTTATATATTTCTTTGGTTGGAAAATATTTACATCCTGAAATATGCCTTATTTTTCTAGCTATTACCTGAAATTATACTCAAATACATTAGAATTTAATGTAGACCATAAAAAAAGACTTATTAGTAATTTATCTACTGGATACCTTATAGATATAAATAAAATACAATTGGTGGTAGTAGAATATAAAGAAAAATAGGGAGGGAAAAAAAGGAATAAGCATTCATATGTGGTATAATTCAAGGTAAATTAAAACACTACAATCCAAAAGCAATTTGAAATACTGATTTTGCAATTTGAAATCCATTACTCTGTGTCAAACATTTTTGTGGAGTGTGGGGGTAGTAAGAATGAGGGAATAGAAAGGAAGATAGCAAACACTGACACTGTGGGAAAACTGCACTTCTGAGAGCCATTATAACGAAGGCTCTACAGATTCCGCCTCCTTCCCTACGGGAGAAAAGTCCACAGAAAGAGAATATAGCCAGGACATGTTAGTAAAGAACATATGGAAGCAATCATGGCTTCTGGTAGATAATCAGTGTTTAAAACTCTGCCTTAGAAATAGATTTAAAAAGATGTTGGTTATAACACCAAAAAGAAAGTAAAATCTCACTACTGAGTTAAGCTGGAGAAAAATCTAAGCTGTTCTTTTCCTGTGCCTGTTTCTCTAACATGAATACATATCTTCCATTTGGATAGCACTTAACAGTTAAGCATTTTCATGAACACTATTTCATTTGATAAAATAACCCATGTCTAGGAAAATTCTGGATATAACTGAGACAATAGGGAGTGGTCACCCTGGTGAGTGAAATTTTTGTAAATAGCAATAGAGATGGGAGAATTCTAAATTTGTACATCACAATCTCACTAAAAGTGAGGTTTAACTTGAATGTTATTAACATGAATACTATTACTATGAATTGGTATAGCACTTGATATTTTTCAAAACCTTTCTGTGATGTCATTTGATCAACAGAATGGCCCCTAAGTAGGCTTGCTATTCTCTGACAGATATAGTTATTGATGGTGAGGATTTCTAGCAAAATAACATAATATTTAAAACTTTATGATTTGTTTTAAAATTAATCACATGTGATTTGTTAGACCTACATATACGGGATAGATACACTTAGGAAAATTCTTAATGAAAGAAATACATTTAGTATGTAAAAGAAAATTAATAGAACTGTTTCATGGAAAGTTTCCCAACAAAAAGAAAAGCCTAGTACTTCACTGCTAAATTGTACCAAACTTTTAAAGAAGAATTAATACCAATTCTTCTCAAACTATTCCAAAAAAATCAAAGCAGAGGTAATTTTCCCAAACTACTCTATGAGGGCAACATCACCCTGATACTAAAATCAGACAAGAACACAACAAAAAAAGAAAACTACAGGCCAATATCTCTGATGAACATGGATGCAAAAATTCTCAACAAAATACTAGCAAACCAAACTCAACAGCACATCAAAAAGATTATACATCATGATCAAATGGGATTTATCCCAAAGATGCAAGGATAGTTCAACATATGCAAATCACTAAATGTAATACACCACATTAACAAAATGAAGGACAAAAACCAAAAAGAGATGCAGAAAAAGTATGATAAAATTCAACAACACTTCATGATAAAAACTCTCAAAAAAATAGGTATAGATGGAAAGTATCTCAACACAGTAAAGGCCATATATGACAAACCCACAGCTAACATCATTCTGAATGGGGAAAAGTTGAAAGCATCTCCTCTAAGAACAGGAACAAGACAAGGATGCCCACTCTCACCACTCCTACATAACATAGTACTGTAAGATCTAGCCAAAGCAAGAGAAAAGTGTATCCAAATTGGAAAAGAGGAAGTCAAATTGCCCTGTTTGTAGATGCCACAATATTATATACAGAAAAACCTAAAGACTCTACCAAAAAACTCTTAACTGATAAATGGATTCAGTAAAGTTGCAGGATACAAAATCAATATACAAAAATCAGTAGCACTTCTATACATCAACAACAAAAGAGCAGGAAAAAAACCCAAGAAAGCAATCCCATTTACAGTAGCTACCAAAAAAATGAAATAACTAGGAATAAATTTAACCAAGGAGATGAAAGATTTCTACAATAAAAACTACAAAATACTGATGAAAGAAAGAGTACACAAAGAAATGGAAAGACATTCTATGTTCATGAATTAGAAGAATATTGTCAAAATGACCATACTACCCAAAGATATCTACAGATTCAACGCAATCCCTATCAAAATACCAATGGCATTCTTCACAAAAATAGAAAAAACAATCCTAAAATTCATACGAAACCATAGAAGACCCTGAATAGCCAAAGCAATCCTGAACAAAAACAATAAAGCTGGAGGCATTACACTACCTGACTTCAAAATATACTACAAAGTTACTGTAACCAAAACAGCATGGTACTGGCATAAAACAGACACATGGACCAGTGGAACAGAATACAGAACCCAGAAAATCTGTGTACATATAGCCAACTGATCTTTGACAAAGGCACTGAGATCATACACTGGGGAAAGGACAGCTTCTTCAATAAATGGTGCTGGGAAAACTAGATATCCACATGCAAAAGAATGAAACCAGATCTCTCTCTCTCACCACATACCAAAATCAATTCAAAATTAAATAAAGACTTAAATGTTAAGACATAAATGTAAGACCTGAAACTATAAAACTACTAGAAGGGGTAAAAATTTTATGGAGAAGACTTCTAACGTGCAAACAACAAAAACAAACTAGAAAGCTTCTGCACAGCAAAAGAAATAATCAACAAAGACAAAACCAGCAGAATCGGAGAAAATATTTGCAAACTATTCATCTGACAAGGGATTAATATCCAGAATATACAAGGAACTTAACTCAACAGCAAAAAACCAAATAACCCAATTAAAAATGGGCAAACGACCTGAATAGACATTTCTCAAATGAAGACGTACAAATGGCCAACAGTTATATATGAAAAAGTGCTCAACATCACTAATTGCTACAGGTCAAATTTATCTCCCTAAAGTTCATGTATTGAAACTTGACCCCCATCGTGAGAGCATTAAGAAGGTAGGAAATCCAATTACAGTATTTGATAGGTAGGGCCTTTAATAGGTGGATTGTGAGGACTACACTCTCATGAATGGATGGATCTGTTCACAGAGTAAGAGGCATGGTTCTGATGAGAGATATGAGGAGAGCAAGTGAGCTATCAGGTTAGCTCTCTCTCACTCAGCCCATTCTCACCATGTGAATACCCTATGTTGCTGTAGATGAAGGCCCTCACCAGGTATGTTCCATGGACTTAGGACTATCCCAGCTTCTGAAACTGTAAGAAATAAGTTCCATTCCTTTACAAATTACCAGTTTCAGGTATTCTATTCTAAGCTAAAGAAACAGACTAACACAGTAATCGTCTGGGAAATGCAAATCAAAGCCACAATGAGGTTATCATCTCCTCCCAGTTAGAATGGCAATTATCAAAAAAACAAAAAATGGGCCAGCCCGGTGGTGCACTCGGGAGCGCGGCTGCGCTCCCGACGAGGGTTCGGATCCCATATAGAGACCGGTCTGCTCACTGGTTGAGCATGGTGCGGGCGCGACACCGAGGGTTGCGATCCCGTTACTGGAAACAAAAAAAGACAAAAAGGAAAAAAAAAAAGACAAAAAATAACAAATGTTGGTGAGGACGTGGAGACAGGGAAACTCTTATACACTGTTGGTGGGAACATAAATTAGTACAGCCGTTATGTAGAACAGTATAGAGGTACCTCAAAAAAC
>NW_007726889.1:160577-167336 GCF_000696425.1 Galeopterus variegatus
CTGTAGATGAAGGCCCTCACCAGGTATGTTCCATGGACTTAAGACTATCCCAGCTTCTGAAACTGTAAGAAATAAGTTCCATTCCTTTACAAATTACCAGTTTCAGGTATTCTATTCTAAGCTAAAGAAACAGACTAACACAGTAATCGTCTGGGAAATGCAAATCAAAGCCACAATGAGGTTATCATCTCCTCCCAGTTAGAATGGCAATTATCAAAAAAACAAAAAATGGGCCGGCCCGGTGGTGCACTCGGGAGCGCGGCTGCGCTCCCGACGAGGGTTCGGATCCCATATAGAGACCGGTCTGCTCACTGGTTGAGCATGGTGCGGGCGCGACACCGAGGGTTGCGATCCCGTTACTGGTCACGAAAAAAGACAAAAAGGAAAAAAAAAAAAAGACAAAAAATAACAAATGTTGGTGAGGATGTGGAGACAGGGAAACTCTTATACACTGCTGGTGGGAACATAAATTAGTACAGCCGTTATGTAGAACAGTATAGAGGTACCTCAAAAAACATTTAACTACCATATGATCCAGTAATCCCACAGCTGGGTATTTATCCAAAGAAAGGGAAATTAGCATACCAGAGATATTTGCAGTACCATTCACAACAGCCAGGATATGGAATCAACCTAGGTGACAGATGAATGAATAGAGAAAATGTGTATGTACACAATGGAATATTACTCAGCCATGAAAAAGAATGAAATCTTGTCATTTGTGGTAACATGGATCACCCTGTAAGGCATTATGTTAGGTGAAACAAGTGACACAGAAAGATAAATACTGTATGTTCTCATTCGTATGTGGGAGCTGAAAAAAATAAGTTGAACTTTTAGAAGCAGAGAATAGAACTGTGGTTACTAGAGGATGAGAAGGGCAGGAGAAAGGCAAGAGGGGAAGGGGGAGGGGGTTAAAAGGAGGGGAGACAGTGAAAGGTTGGTTAATGGGCACAAAATTACAGCTAGATAGGAAAAATAAGTTCTAGAGGTATACTGTAGTGCTAGACATCTATAATTAACAATAATTTATTGTATGTTCTCAAATGGCTAGAAGAGAGGAGCTTAAATGTTCTCATCACAAAGAAATAATTTCTGCAATGATGAATTTGCAAACTACCCTGATTTGTATACCATATTGTATAATGAATATGCTAATTACTCTGATTTGATCATCACACATTGTATACACACATTGAAATATAAATCTGTACCCCATAAATAGGTACAATCAATGTTTCAATTTAAAAAAATAAAATTTTTTAAAAACTTACTATGTTAAATGTACTGGCCATACAATTATATAAATGATTGATAATATTTGCAGATGTGTAGCTATACCTTTTAATTTAAAATTCAAAGAGCTATAACAAAAAAATGCAAAATACATATTTACATAATTACCTGTTTAAATTATATTTAGAATATGTTAAATTATATTAATATGATCAATAAAACCTTTTTTAATTTGCTACTAAAAATTAAAAATTACATATGGAAAAAACCCCAAGAAAAATAATACAACTCCATCGATGGAAACTATGCTGTGATTAGTTTTTTTAAATTGCTCAAACGTGTACATATTCATCAGAGTCATCCACAGGCCTAGAGCTTCCCTTTGTTCCTTAATTTTCAGAATATGAGCCAGCCAGTGACACCAGTGAATCTGAGGAAGAAACCAGACATGTAAAGACTGGGAATGTTAAGAACAGAGTTGCACAACAAAAACAACAGCAAATGCTGGCTGTTCCAGTCAAGGCTACTGGGCAATCATATTTGTATAGTGAGGTAAGTAAAATCCAGAACCAATATCCCTTTGACAGATGAGCTGTTTATATTAAAGAAAGTTGGACAAGAAACAAGTCAGTCTATTTTTCTGTAAATATGAGAATGTTCTCTACATAGTATATGTATTAATCACACCTTTTATTTTCTATATTTTACTACATTTTGACATCTTAAAAAGCTTGCTGATCAGGGAGAGACTGCTCCTCCCAGGGCTAGCAAAGATCGCAGCCAGGACCAGGTCTTTCATGCAAACCAACCAATCTCAGGCGAATGGCCCCAACCACCTACTTATCTAACTCTCACACACAAAGCTATTATTTCCCCTACCCTAAATCATTCCAGGGCATGGTATGAGGCAACTAGAGATCACCCCTGTATCCCAAAGCCCACAGGAGTTATTCAAAGTAGCTAAATCCTAAACTGTTTACTCTGTACTGCCTTGCCATTCCCAGGAAACCTCAATAAAGGTTCTATGCAGCTTTCCCCTCACTACTGTCTTCTGCCACCTGATCAAAACCTGCTTTCCCCTATGACCCAATGTGGCATGTGGTGACCAACCCCACCCCTTGACCTGTGAGTATGATAAACTTCCTTCCAAGTCTCATTCTCATTTCCTTCTGTAGCTTCACTGACTTTACCACACCATACCTAACGTTTACGTTCTTAGAACAGCATATAAAAAATAAATATAACTAAGAAATAATATAGTATATGTTCACTGTAAGAAAAATGGTCTCAACCTGAACAAATCTTTTCTGGATATTCAAATAACATTTAAAACTGTCAAATAAGCCAAGATTCTGGAATAAATTCTAAAGCATAAATGAGCATGTCAAATTAAATGAAAATGCAACCAGGGTTGTATGCGGGATATACTTTTATTAACAGTGAAAAAGCATTTACCCAAAGTAATTGTTACAAAGTACAAAGAGTACCTCCAGTCTGGCTAGCTTATTCTTTTAGACATTTTCTCAACCTGCTTGGGTTCTCTCTCACTCATTTGGACCTTTTCTTGTTCTATCTCTAACCAAAGTTTTAACTTAAAAATTAAGACAAACAGAAATGCTTAATGCCTAAACATTTAGCAATATTTACTAGTGAAAACATATTAAATAAATTATCTGGTCTCAAGCCCTAGGTATTTTAAAACTGAATTATGTACTAAAATAAAAAAATAACAGATAACAGCAGCTACAACACAAGTCAAATAAGCAAGTTTGACAGGGTTCATAGGTACTACGGTAATAACTAAGACATAAATAAATTCTCCCACTGTACCTATCTTTAATATGCATGCAGAGAGAGAGAGAGAAAGACAGCCACAATGTGTAAGGCTTGGTACCAAAATGAAGTTTGTGGATTTCTTCCCTCTTTCTGTTTAGAGTCTAGGAAATATAGAACTTGGGTGTATATATATAATGTAACTTATTGTTCCACTTTCCCTGAAGTTAAGCCAACTGGATAAGAATTCCTGATTCTGGACTGGCAGTTTTCTGAGTAGGTTTTATTAAAGTTGGAGATATATGTCTTACACAATTTAAATAAAGTAGCAATACAGTGAATGTCTTCATAAGGAAATCCTCATTTAATACTCCCTGATTGAACATTATAGTTTTACACTGAGGTATCAAGCAAGTAAGAATTTTAAAGGAATTACCAACCAAGTTCTTTTCTTATGGGGTATTTCAGTCAACTGTTAACAAATATAGAAGACTACTTGGAACGAATCCTTCATATTTTATTCAAGGAAGAATCTGTAAGGTTGACTTATTCGTTATTAACTGCCTCTTTGAAGCCTTACTGAGTATACGGCAAGTTTGGGAGAAAAAGGTAAATCACCTTTTAAAGTTGACTTACTTAGTGATGAAGTCACATACATTTTCTTTACTCAACACTTCATCTGCTAACCTGCTTCTCTCCCTCACTACACATAAAAGCAACTGCTATGTTGTGCTCTTTAAACATTTCAAAAGCAAGTTTGTCTGAAGGCATACAGAATCTTAATGTTCTGTCACATAAATTTAGTTCTATTTATCCCTACTTGAAAAAATGTAGCTTTTCTTTAAAATCTATCACAATGTTACTTGTCTGTAAAAGATATACTAACATGAAGTTTAATTTTTTATTTTTAGACGAAGGCAATGTAGATAGAATTTGAAATTCTGGAAAATATTTATCTAATAGATAATTATGTAAGTTTTACATATGAATGACATGTTCTAAACTTAATTTATTATCCAATTTGAATGGATTATTAATATATATATTCTACAATAATTTTCCAGGTATCCTGGATACCTTTATAACCTGCCCTATTCTTGCACAGGAATAGGACCTGCAGGTAATCTAAAAGAACATAAGACCCAACAGCAGCAACATCTGCATTATTTGGAAGACTGGCCTAATGGCTGGGCTTTAGAATAAATATGTCCCTAACTCTTGACCACTGTCCTTCTCTGAATAGCCTACAATTACATAGAACAGTGACTTGCTGTATAGAATTCAACATAATTTCCAAAAAACATACTTCACAGGTAAGTCCAAACTTTATTTAAAACTACATTTTAAATTTAATGTTACCAAAAAACACAATGGGGAAAAAAAAAATCAAGACAAAAAAAAAAAAAAAAAAAAAAAAAAAAACCACAGTGTATCAAGTCGTAAATCTATGCAGAATTAAGTTTCTGATGTTTTAAACTGCCATGGGCAGAAATTAACACACCTATCAAAAATGCAGTGTCAAACAAATTTACATTTTTATACAGATCAAAACAGATGTTTATTTAGTGTCATGTCATATATGCATTGACTAAGTAAAGAGAGAGTTAGATGAGCCTCCGAAGACATCTCATGTACATCTGGCTCCCACTGTTTCTGAAAAACAGAACAATGCCTTATAAAGTACTTATTGAATTAAAACATTACTTACTAGAATTTACTTTAACATGGTTGTCTCCCATTAAAGTTTTTACTTTTAAAATAAGGTTATTTTAAAGGAAACCCTAATTTAGCTTGTTAAAACAACTCCTTGATAGGTAACACACAGTAAAAAAGCATAGGTGTGACTTTCTGTTTCAAGAAGGCAGACTCCCCAAAAAAACCCAAGATGAAAAAAAAGAAAATAACTACAAAAAGGAACTAATCTAAACCAACAAAACACTAGTGGCTGTGAGAGAACAAAGAACAGGAAATATCAACAAATTACCAGAACACTCAAAGCAGATGGAGGCATACTGAAAGACAGAGGAGGAAGCTGCAGCCTAGAAACACTATGAAAGGCTGCAGTTGAGAGGCAGAACTGGGCTGAAAAGTGAGAAATTAAACTGAAGGTTTGATATCTAATGGCCTGCTCTTCTCCTCACCCCACTTCCTGGAAAAACAAAAACAATAAAAAAAAACCCATACATGATTTTAATCAATTGAATAATTGATGGACAATAACCAAAAAAAAAAAAAAAAATCCTATGATCTTGATGCAAGAAACAATCTCTGAGTGGCCTAGGGGTTCTGCAATTAAAATCATAAATAAGACAATCTGGAACTATCACTTGGCTCTACAATGAATGATATTTATATAGAATAATCCCCAGGAAAAGCATAGAAAATTTAATTATTATAGTTACAAAAATAAAGTGTAAGTGTGTTTACTGTAATACCCTTAATAATGTATGAATATGAGTAAAACTGAACAGAGAAAGTGAAAGGAAGTGGGGGAAGGAGCAGTGGAGGGGTAATGACCAAAGGTAAAGAAACTAGAAAAATGTATGTGTTTAAAATAACGAAGGTAAAAAACAGAAAAACTAAAAGTAATATGAACACAGAGAAGGAGGAGAGGTTGGTCTAAATACACACTTGTCATAGGGGAGAAAGGAAAAGTTATCTGAATTGTAAACATTATGAAATTTTTTTACAATTATACTGGGTCTCCTCCAAAAGAACTAAAAGCCAATAATTTTTGAAAATAGATTCTATTTATTTACCATTAACTTTTTTGTACATTTCTTTCTTAAACCACGTGCACACATCAATTATTTTACTAAAACTGAAGATTTTAAAAATAGAGAAAATTATCTGACAAAACTGACTTATAAATTAAGCGGCTGAACTAAAATTTTTACAGAATTATGCATCCTTTCCAATATTTGGCTTAACTCTCCCAGGTACTAGTAGCACATTTAAAAATCAAGTAATATGGTAGTATCAAGATTCAATAATTTTCAATATGATTAAAATTGATTACTTTTACCAGGTTCTTTTAGTGTCTGAGAATCTCCAGCTAATTCTTCTGTCTGCATTTCACATATTTCACCAGGTAAATCGTTTTTCTGTTCTTCTTCTACTATTTTCTTCCTTAGATCTGCCTTTGGAATGAAAATTAAACATACAAATCATTTTTCATATTAACAATATTTGTCAAATAAAGACAAGTTTAAATAAAGAGAGCCAAATACCTCTGAATATATTGTCAGTTTAAGTGGTAAATCTTCAACTTTCACGAAGTCTTCTTCATCAGATTTCTGACTTATGTTACCAGATTCTGCTTCCTGTAAGATATATTTAATGAAAAAAATGCACTTTATCTCTGGATCTAAACCAAAGTCATCCACACCAAGAAATAAAGTGGATTCTTATATATGTCAGTAATTCTATCATACTTGGCTTTCTTCTATATTCAGTTCTATGAAAACAGAAGAAATCTAGAGTTCACAGGAAGAGCTACGCATCTGCAGCTGTAAGCATAGTCCGTTTATACTGGCTGAGAGAAGTAACAGTAGTTATATAGAGAATTAAAATAATTATAAAGGGGCCGGCCCGGTGGTGCACTGCTACAGTGCGCTGCTTGGCAGCGCGGCGGCGCTCCCGCCGAGGGTTCGGATCCCACAAACAGACCGGTTCCCGCTCACTGGCTGAGCGAGGGGCGGGCGCGGCACCGCGGGGTGGGGGCCCATTGCCCGTCCCGGGCCGGCACGG
>NW_007726889.1:167411-184877 GCF_000696425.1 Galeopterus variegatus
GGTACGGGCGCGACACTGAGGGTTGCGGTCCGTTGCCAGACACGACAAAAAGACAAAAAAAGACAAAAAAAAAATAATAATAATAATAATAATAATTATAAAAAACAACTCTTGTTGCTTAATATGTTTACAGAACACACCAGAGCTATATCCAGCAGAACATAAGTAAACATTGACAAATTTTTCAATACAGCAACTCTGTTGATGCTCAATTAGAAAGATGAGGTATGAATTTAGTAACTCACTTCTATGATCACCTGAAACTGTTTTTTTTTAAGTTGAATTCTTTTCTTCTCCTAGTTCTCCCTTCTGATTTTTAATAGTAATAGCTCTACCAATCACCCAAGTAGAAACCTTAGGTTTTTCTTTTTCTTGTAATACTTCTCACCCACCCCACTCTTGTTCAGCTTGTATTTCATACTTATATAATAAGTTTGATATGATAGCTTCCTAACATAGCTTCCTTGTCAACACCTTATACAGTCATCAGATTAATCTTCATAGACAATGACTTTGACCGTCTTACTTTCTTGTACAAAAACCTTCAGTAGGGATTCCTACCTAAAATTCAAATTCAAGAGCCTCTTTAAGTCTTCCGATCAAGATAGCAGAATAGACAGTCCCCAGCATCGCCTTCTCCCACAATCGACCAATTTACAACTATTAAAAAGCAACAAACTACCAAGCTAGGGCCACTAGAGCTCAGGAGAATAGGAAGAAACACCTACAGAGTTCATGAAGGTGGAAGTTACGATGAGAGAAAGGACGGACCACTCTGACTATTTCCAGCCCCGGCCACATCAAGGCTGGCCCTGGTGAGCACACCTAGCAAGAGCTGGTAAAAGCCGCAGCTGTGCCCTTCGCATGAAATTGCTTGGAGAATGAAAGGGAGAAGAGGGCCTTGGGTGGTAGGAACGAGGGGCCACAGACAACTGAAAAAAGGAGTCACTCAAAGGCTGGTGAGACACCACAAGGGACCGGACACATGGCCCATCCCGTGGGAAGTGTTTGGAGTGCGGGCAGTTTAGTGGGAGAGATGGGCCTCCCAGGGGAACACTGGGGCACAGCTTGGACAGCTGATGTGCCCTCCAATCAGCACAGGCCCACTCAGTGGAGACAGGTCAGGAATACAGAACTGCAGGGGGTGCAGCTTGCTGAAAATACACAGGCCTAAACCAGAGTTTCCACAGCACAGAGGTACGGGACCTCACAAGACCTGGAAGTGCTTACAAGGTCAACAATTAAAACCTGAGCTGCACAAAAAGCCTTCGCCAGAGAATCAGCAGTGAAGCAGCAATTTAGCTCAACCATAGGGCTCAAATGCTGGTTCCCACAGGAAGTTTCCCCATTTTGGAAGTAAGCAAAGGATGACAAATTAGTTCCAGTGCAAAGTTTAAGTAGTGGGCATAGCAAATAATCCAACACAGAGCTGAAGGAAAAAACAAAAAACCCACAGATTAGAGACAAAGTTCAGATATTAACCAATAAAAGTCTACCACCACCAAAGAACATCTATAAAACCTAGAAGGACCGGAAGCCCCTCAGGCGCCTGAGCCAGTGTGGTGGGAGGACGAAGATCTCAGCCATGCCTTCCACTCATGTCCACATCGAGGGCCTCGGCCACGTCCCTGCAACGTCCACATCCAGCTCAATGCTGACCACCAGGCTACCACCAAAAGCATCCTGGGCTCCCAAGCCAGGACAGAGGAGGGCTGAGGGCCTAGGCCATGGACCCTCCTTCCAAAGTCCACTTCCAGCCAAGCCACAACCGAGCCACCGTCGGAAGCCCCCTGGGCTCCCCTGCCAGAATGAGGCAGGTGCCATGGGTCTCAACCACACCCCCCCTTTCTGTTTCTCCTACCCTCCTCCCTCCCTTTCCCCCTCCCCACAAATGCTCTGCAACATCTTAGAATGTAAAAAATAATAATCTTTTTTTTTAAAAAAGAGCCTCTATAATCTAACTTCAATTTTAATTTTTTAAAAGTGAAGCATGTTCTTTAGACCTAAAAATACTTGTCTTGGTTCAAATAATGTTATAAATCTCTTCATTTTTGCTGATAAGAGAAAATAAAGTATATAAAACATATACAACCCAAGGATCCAAAAAATAACTTACTTTCTTTAGAATTTAGTTAAACCAAAGCTACAGAGTAAAACTAAACTTATCCATTTACTACTATAAAAGAAAAATCTGAGGCATAATAAAATTTTAAAGAAGTTCATTTGAGTAAGAAGCAACTTAAGAATTGGGAGCACCAGACCGAAAGTTTAGTTTTCAATGACAAAACATCAGAGACAGGATTTTTTTGGAAAATGCAGAAGCAAAATACAGAAATTATTTGATTGGTTTATAATTACAAAACTGCCTTTTTTTCAGATACCTTGTGAAAAGTCCCTGATCACATAACCATGTATTAGTTGGCTATTCATGATTAGCTGGGGTTAAGTTTTAGTTCTAACATAAGCCTTTATCAGATGATGACCCAAATTAAGTTTTGCTTATGTTTGCGGTTTAAGCAAGATCAAAACTATTTTTAAGGCCTTTGGTTTTGTTTGCTCATGAATTTTTCAAGCCTGTTCAGAGTCACATAGCTGCCATCAGGAGTTACACAGTTAGTGTTGGCTTCCTCCAGTTGCCTGAGTCCGATGGCAAACATTTGATGTGTGAGTGGCTACTGGAGAGCATTCAAAATCTTTGAGGGTATATGATGCATCAGGGGAATAAACAATAAGTATAGGGAGAATAATAGCCAATGTAAAAAATAATAATCTTTTTTTTTAAAAAAGAACCTCTATAATCTAACTTCAATTTTAATTTTTTAAAAGTGAAGCATGTTCTTTAGACCTAAAAATACTTGTCTTGGTTCAAATAATGTTATAAATCTCTTCATTTTTGCTGATAAGAGAAAATAAAGTATATAAAACATATACAACCCAAGGATCCAAAAAATAACTTACTTTCTTTAGAATTTAGTTAAACCAAAGCTACAGAGTAAAACTAAACTTATCCATTTACTACTATAAAAGAAAAATCTGAGGCATAATAAAATTTTAAAGAAGTTCATTTGAGTAAGAAGCAACTTAAGAATTGGGAGCACCAGACCGAAAGTTTAGTTTTCAATGACAAAACATCAGAGACAGGATTTTTTTGGAAAATGCAGAAGCAAAATACAGAAATTATTTGATTGGTTTATAATTACAAAACTGCCTTTTTTTCAGATACCTTGTGAAAAGTCCCTGATCACATAACCATGTATTAGTTGGCTATTCATGATTAGCTGGGGTTAAGTTTTAGTTCTAACATAAGCCTTTATCAGATGATGACCCAAATTAAGTTTTGCTTATGTTTGCGGTTTAAGCAAGATCAAAACTATCTTTAAGGCCTTTGGTTTTGTTTGCTCATGAATTTTTCAAGCCTGTTCAGAGTCACATAGCTGCCATCAGGAGTTACACAGTTAGTGCTGGCTTCCTCCAGTTGCCTGAGTCCGATGGCAAACATTTGATGTGTGAGTGGCTACTGGAGAGCATTCAAAATCTTTGAGGGTATATGATGCATCAGGGGAATAAACAATAAGTATAGGGAGAATAATAGCCAAGGATTGAAAAATCCCTCTAAGATCCCCAGGAACCAAGATTTAACAAACTGAAGAAATCAAAGGAGGAGGCAGCGCTTATCTGATGAAAAACTCAAATTTGTTCTTTAAGATTTTTTAAATACAGGGCAAAAGTGCCTGATTTTGTTAGCATAAAAACAACACTTTTTGCCAGTTAGGGCACAAATTCCTCCCTAAGTATTAACAACTCTTCTATTTTGGAGTACCCCTAAGGCCAAATTATCCATCTCAGATTATACTGCTTAAAGAGAATTCAAAGTTATCATTAAAACTTTTTTCAAGAATTGCTGAAATATTAATAAGTGATTTTTCCAACTCAGACACTCCCAGCTGAAGAACCAGGGCTCTTTCAAAAGAACAATATCCAAAATTTCTTCCTTTAACTGTGTCTGGGAGACCAAGGGGGTTGTTTTGTGTGTACACTTTATGTACAAATGACCCTAAGTTAAAGATTTCACTAGCATTTAGAAAGTAATATCTGGTCATTTTAGATAGGAGATAGTCCAAACCACAACATCCAGACCATTTAAGTGGGAAAGCCTTTATATATTTTGTTACCACACAATAATCCAATATTATTAAGAGAAAGGGTCAAAGTGAATCCCCTTACCCACCATATGAGTGATATAAATGTCATGGTTATTCTTTTTCATATCTGAATCTGCACAATGCTAGGTTGAATGGTTATGGTTTAAACTGGAGTAGGAACAAAAAACATTTCTATGTATTTGATAAAGTAACCCATGTTTACTGTCACCAAATAAGGATGATTAGGTCCCTTTCCAAATATGTCCCAAGTATTGATCTATCCAATAAACAAAGCTATCATTTATTTTACGGAGTAGACCTGTAAAGGCATTTTATTTGCCTCTAGAGTTCCCACTGAATCAATGTCTAGTTTCAGTTTTCTAATGATATCGTCAAAGACATCATGGTCATGTTCTAATTTTATATCTGTGTCATTATATATAGAAGTCCAGTGCCTCTATAATCTGCCTAGATTAAGCCCAGTTCAATTATAACTTTTTATGCATAGCAATAAATAACCAATAATGAAATCAGTAGTAATTATAGGCCATGACTTTGCTTCTATAGCTTCTTCCCAGCGCCAACTCAGTTGATCATAAATATCAACTGATCTGCCAACGGAAGGATACCAAACCTTTCCATAAAGCCAGGTTCCTGAACTTCTCATCCATGTGTGATTGGGAGCAGGTTCTAAGATTAGTTGTAATTCTTCCCATTTATCTAAATGACTACATAGTCAGCAACTGCTTTGGTTAGTGAGACTGGCTATACTTTGAAGAGCAGACCTTAGTTTTAGTAGTGAAAGTTCTTAACAAAAGTAAACATTTGAACATTTTGTGTTAATGCAAAACAAAAACAAGTCTTAGTCAATGGAATGAAGTCTTGCTCCGTCATCTTGGGAAAGCTGTCTACTTCATGACACTGTCTTCTTCTAAGGAAGGCTTTGCCTTGGACATGCTTACTTTTAAGTCACCTGTAGGTTGACAAGTTTGCTGTAGTGTGAGCTGTAAGAAGAACCTGGTATGGTCCTTTCCAATGAGGTTCAAAAGCAGTTATTCTCTGGTGCCATTTCCAAAAGACCCACTCTCCAGGTTCTAAGTTATGGAAGGTTTGATATCATCAGTTCATGGAAAGCCTCCTTAACCTGATGGAAATAAACTTTGGCATAATGTATCAAGGACTTGCAGTACTAAGTCATATCAGAGCTAACAAGTGTAGGGGGTACATGGGATTCTACTATTAAAGTCATAGGTCTTCCAGTAATTATTTCATAAAGGAGCAGTTTGTGTTTTCCCACAGAAATTGATCTAATTGCCATTAAGGCCAGCAGTAAAACATTAGTTTAGCTCATTTTAGTTTCAAGATACCATTTGTCCATTCAATCTTTCTAGAAGACTGAGGACAAGGGCAATGGTAGTCCCACTGGGTTTGTAAAATCTTACTTAACTGTTGTATAACTTGTCCAGAAACATGAGTTCCTCTACCACTGGAGATCTCCCCAGATATGCCCCACAACGGAAACACATTTCCTAATATTTTTTTTGCCACTATTGTGGCATCAGCCCTTCTACAAGGGTAAGTTTCAATCCACCCTGAAAACAGGAACACTAATAACAAGAATATATTGATATCGCAGTGAAGGTGGCAACTGAATGAAATCCATCTGCAGATGTTCAAATGGTCCAGCAGGCAGTGGAAACATACCACTTGAAACCTTAAGGGTCTTTCTGGATTATGAGTTTGGCAAGCCAGATATGGGTTATAAACCATTTTTGCTACTTTAGAACAATCACCCCACTAGTACTCTTTAATTTGTACCATTTTGTTTAAACCATGATGATGGGTTCTGGAGTGCAGAGCCTCCAATAATGGCAATTTTAGGAACTCAGGACCAGGTGGCCATCCAGGCCCTCACTGAGTCCTCATTGAGCATTACATGTGCATCCTTTTAGATATCATTTTTGTTTCACTTCAGGTACACAGCATTGTTTACTGAAAAAATTATCATAAGTGATTTGTTTTGGATCAACTTTATGGAGTTCATTCAAATTGTATACTTTAACAATTTCAGTTATAGCTGACTTGGCATGAAAGTCTGCTAATGGATTTTCCTGATATTCAGGTTCAGTCCAAAAAGTACAAGCTTCAATTTTAATAAGAGCAACTTAGGGTAGCAGAACAGCTGAAAGAAGCTCATCTATGTGGAGACCATTTTTGAGGGGGGTTCCACTAGAAGTGAGAATGCTTCTTTGTCTCTATAACATTCCAAACTTATGAAACACTCCAAAGGCATAGATATACGTAGATACTATGGAAATATTAACTGATTTGTCTTTGACTATATGGCAAGCCCTAGTAAGAGCACATAATTCTGCAGGTTGTGCTAACTTAAAATGTGGAAGAGCTCCCTTTTCTATTAGTTTATATTAAATTGTTACAACATATTCTACTTGGTATTTTCCTTCTATATTTTTGCCATAAGATCCATCAACAGAAAGTATTAATTCAGGATTATATAATGGAGTTTCACATAAGTTAATGGGAAGAGTCAATAGTTGTGATACCACATTCACAGTTACAGTTTTCTCCATCTTCAGGCAGAGGCAGCAAAGTGGCAGGGTTAAACAGATCAAAATGTCTAAGATGGAGATTTTAATTTTACAAGGTGATAGAAAGATTTGGCAAAATGTTAGTTTACTTGTTGAAAAATGCTGGGTCTGATCAGAATTTAGTAAGCTTTTGACTACATGTTGATCTTAAAGGTAAAGTCGATTTCCCTAATACTAGGTCAGATGAGATTTCTACCAATTTGGCTGCTGTCAACACTGCTTTTAGACAATTTGGATATGCTCTGGCCACAGTATCTAACTGTAGCCTATAATACGCAATGGGTCAATGTCTTCCCCCATGTTCCTAAGTAAGGACTCTCAAGGCCTGATTATCATGTTTGTGAACAAAGTAAAAGGTTTTGAATAATTTGGGAGTCCCTAAAGCTGGAGTTTGTTTTAAGGCCAGTTTTATTTGGTTGAAAGCTTGTTCATGATTATCTTCCCATGGCAAAGGCTCTGAGACAGAGTTTTAAGTTCATGTAAGGGGAATGCTAGCAGACATGAATTTGGGACCCAAGATCTAAAGTATCCTGCAACACTGAAAAACCCTCTTAATTGTCTTTTAGTTGTAGGCCTAGGGAACCCTTAGATTGTTTTTATTCTTTCAGGTAATAGGGAAATTCCCTCTGCAGTCAGTTCATGCCCAAAATAATAGACCATTTCTCTAGAGAAATGAAGTTTTTCCATGGAGGCTTTACAGCCCTACTAAACTAACTGCTGTTAAGAGAAAAAATCAATCTATTTTAGATTCTTCTTTGGTATAATAGCAGATCATCTACATATTGAATAAGAGTGGAATTTCTAGGGAACTGTAAGGTTGACAGGTCTTGATGTAATGCCTGAGATAAGACAGGGCTTCAGCAAACCCCTGTTGCATTACAGTCCAGGTGTACTGTTGGTTTTTCCAGACCAAGACAAAACAAGTACTGGCTCTCCTTACCAACTCAAATACTAAAAAAGGCAAGGCAAAGATCTATCACTGTAGACACATTAGATAGCAAAGTGCTATCATTTGGAATCACAGGAAATCTTGGAATTATAATTTTATTTATTGCACATAAGTCTTGAAGAAATCTCCAACTTTGTTAGGTTTTTTAACTGGTATAGTTGGAGTGTTACAGAGACTAGTACAAAGAACTATAAGTCTTTTTTTTTTTTTTTTTTTACTAAATCCTCTACAACTGGTGAAAGTCCTCGAAGTGCCTCTTAAGTTTAAAGGGTATTGGGACAATTCAGGCAATGGCTTAGGACAGTCTATTTGAATTTATATAGGTGCAGCACTTTTTTTTTTTTTGTCCTTTTTGAGACCAGCCGCACCACGCTCAGCCAGTGAGCGCACCAGTCATCCCTATATAGGATCCGAACCCGCGGCAGAGCGCTGCTGCGCTCCCAGCGCCGCACTCTCCTGAGTGCACCACGGGCTCGGCCCAATAGGTGCAGCACTTTTAATTTTCCCTATGTCAGCTGAGTAAGAAGTCCACAAATATTTGAGTCTTTTAAAAAGCTCAGAATCAACGTAAGTTTGGTTTCAGTATTACCAGTTCCTGCTTGTAGGGAACATGTTCAGAAAGGTCAGGAAACTCTAGGATTGTTTCTCCCTCTGAAGAGAACTTTATGTGTCCTCTCAGTTTAGAAAGCAAATCTCATCCCAGTAAATTTACCGGAATGGTGTCACAATAGGAATGCATGCTTTTCTGAGAATGGTCCAAGAGTTATCAGGACTGGTTCAGAAAAGAAAATTCTCTGAACTTGACTTGAAACCCCCATCATGGAAATATTTTCTTCACTGCAAGAGATGTGTTGATTTATTAGCATGGGGTTTAAAATGAGTAAGATGGCTTTGGTATCTACCAATACCACACATGACTGCCCATTAATCTCTTGGTCTTAGTTTCCCCATATTTAATTAAGGTATTTTATTGATGTAATTTACTGGTGAATCCTTCAGAGCCCCATTAGTGTTGATTACTATCGAAAAGCATGACTGCCCATTAATCTCTTGGTCTTAGTTTCCCCATATTTAATTAAGGTATTTTATTGAAGTAATTTACTGGTGAATCCTTCAGAGCCCCATTAGTGTTGATTACTATCGAAAAGGTCAAACCCTTGGGAATTTATTACAGTGGGGAAACCGTCTAGGCCAAAAAGGGTAGGTCCATTAGAGGACTTACACAAGACAATCATTTTGCCAACTGCCTGACTGTTTACAACGGTGGCAAACACCTTAAGGCACAGGGTTTCTCTCTTTTGGACCTCTCAATTTTGAGTTGTAATATGTACAAGGAGGGCCTCTTGGTCTTTGTTCTTGTAGTTGTTGTAGCTATAAAGACATGAGCTTATTACCCTGTTCATTGTTTTCTTTCAGCATTTAACTTTTTTTCTCTTTTAATTGATTTCTGATTTGTTCTAAATTTCTCTCAAAATGTTCAACTATGGTAACCAATTCAACCATATCAGTGACTTTCTTCCCAATCTTATGCTTTTTAATCAAATCACCAAAGCTCTGGTTCGAACCCATTAATGAATAAGGCCAGAAGAGCCATTTCAGCTCCAGCAGGAAATACTCTCTTCTATATTTTAAGACCAGAATGCTTAACAAATGAGATTTCCAATCTAGCCCTGTAAGCAGAAACTGATCCATCTTTTTCCTGTTTATATGACTGAATAATGGACTAGTCAATCTTTTGTGGGAGGACAATAGAGATAGCTTCTAAAAGTTTTTCAGTGGTTTTTCTGGAATCTTCTGGGCCATCCTTACAAGTAGCTCTTGATGGGTCAGCAATACTTTCCTCAGGCTTATCTCATCCTGCTTTAGTCATCCATGTATGTGTTTCCCCAGGTCCTAATATCGTGTGTATAAACTGATACAAATCAGAAAGTCCACAGTCATAGGCTTCTAGGAAAATTCTAAATTCCTCAGCAAATTTTTGTGACTTTTCCTTGGATTTGGAAATTCTTTTGCTATGGCTCCAAGTTCAGTTTTTGATGGAGTAAAAGTACTTATAAGAGACAACCCTAGCTGTTCTGAGAGCCTAACTTTGTAAGGTATCAGCCTAACTTCCCTTCCCCTCATTATCCTCAGGGTGAAAGGGTAATTGAGCAAAAAGATTAATAGGTTCAGAGCAAGAAGAGAATTGACCAAATGGGTTAGTGGATTTGGAATAATTAGGTCGAAGAGGATAAGAGGAGGAACTGGCCAGAGTCACACCAGTCACCATGTGATTCTTTTTATTTTCATCGTCAATTTATTGCTTAAGCTTTCCATTTATTTGCCTTTAGTAAAGAGTGTTTTAGAGAGGCCAAGTTTGGAATGAGTCAATCTTTCAAAAGCCTCTTAATACCAATAAAAAATGCATCCAGTTGTTTCTGAGGTGTTTGGGATCCCTTCTTCTCTGATGTGCCACATAAATAAACAATCTTATCTAAATGAAAACTCCTTCACTGTGGCCATCATCACTTTAAATCAACTCTGTTAAAGTATGCCCATTTCTCTAGAAAGGTACAGGTTTGGGGTCCAGGATTTCTCAACATAAAATGTGCTGGTGTCCCAGACTCCTTAGATGCAAACAAACCCATAATAACTTGTCCTTCTAAAACTTACCCACCTGAGGCCTCCAACTTGACCCAGCCCAGTTCAACCTGTCAAACACCCAGTTCGACCTTTGGATCCAACAGAAATAAAATTACTCAAATAAACTCAAGAGAGCTCAGGATGCAAATTATGAAGCTCAAAATCCAAGAGGGACCCATCACCTCCAGATGCAGAGAGAAATCAGTGAGAACACAATGGGCTCAGTGGGTACCTTTTGCCTGGTTTCTCAATGCTCCTGAGGGCCATGGGGCTGGTCTCCTTTGAACCTCAATTCTGACACCAAACTTAAAAAAAAATTTGAGGCACAATTTGGTTCTGGAGAAATAAACCACATTTATTGGAAAAATGTGGAAGCAAAATAAATTATTTGACTGATTTGCAATTACAAAATTGCCCCCTTTTAAAGTACATTGTTAGAAAGTCCTTAGTCACATAATCATATGTTAGCTGGCTACCTATTACTGACTGGGGTTAAGTTTTAGTTCTAAGATAAGCATTTATCAGAAATGATCCAAGCTAAGTTTCATCAATTCAAGCATGGTAAAGGCTATTTATAAGGCCTTTGTTTTTGTTTGCTCATAAATTTTTCAAGCCTAGTCTTCATTTAACTTTGCTTTTACACTACTATAAGTGCAGATTTCCTAATATATCTTTCCATCATTCACTGTATAGAGATAAGGACTCTATCACTGTCAAATTGTGTTATTTCATATCCCGAATGATATTTCGTATCTCTAGGTCCATCAAAGATTTATAAAATGTTCTAAATCGTTAAGAAGTCAATAGTGCCTAGTGCACAAGATTAATAATGATTCATGTATCATTATCAATTCAGATCTGAACTTGAACTCTTTCAAAGCTGTCACCTATAACTCATCTCTTTCTTCTCAAAACTACATAAAGCAGAACAGCTTTTAGATTTTGAGATGGTCATCTTAATTCATTATCCCCCTTCTGCTGAAGTTTTAAATAAGAGTAATAAGAAGTAAAAATGTCCCAACAGATTCTAAATCTAAACACAAAGTGGAGTTTGGTTTATATGCTGCAAACGTTAACCTGAAAATGAAGAAGTATGCACAGAAATGAAAAGCATAAATATTCAGAAATGCAAATGATACATACATAGTCATTCACTAACACTGGAGATTCAGTATCAGGACTTCCAGCCAGAGAGCTTTCAGGAGTTTCCTGAGCAGATTTAACTTCTTTGTCTTTAGGCACTACGGTTGCAATTTCAGTTAAAGGTAACGGCAAAGGGTTAGGTTGTTTAGATGAATCAGTAATAGTAAGCGAGTCCTTATTGGCAGCACTATTTAAAGGTTGCTCATTTTCCAAGATATTGAGGTAACAGGGTTTCACAGGAGACTTATCTTGGTCATCTGTCATCAAAAGAAAGTCTTAACATCAGTGTAATGCCATAGTTGTTACATTTCACTCTCTATTACACTACATGATGATAATATGCATGAATGAGAATAATCAAAACATTTAAAACACAAAAGAAGGCTGCCTGGTTAGCTCAGTTGGTAAGAGCACAGTACTGTAACACCAAAGTCAAGGGTTCAGATCCTCTTACTGGCCAACTGCTCAAAAGAAAAAACCCCACAAGAGAAAAAGCAACTACAAATTTTCCTTATCGATTCCTTATCAATGGTTCCAAAATTTATTTGGTCAGATTCATAGATTCAGCTGGGACATTTTAAAAATTATACTCCTGAAATCTACCCAATTTCTAACAAATTAGGATTTTCAGGAGTGAGGCCCAGGAATGGGTATTTTTTTCTTTTTTAAATCCCCTACATTTGTATCTGAAGACACTACTTGCAGATTTTCTGTGCCGGTAAATATTTGTCAACTTTTCTTTAACAGCTGTTTGTGGAAACAAAGCCCTCTATGTTTTCTACAAAGGATTTATGGGGAGAATTAAGATTGCATCAGGTCCAAAGTACCTTCAAACTTAAATAGCTAGGAATTTACATTTTTTAGTTTTTAAGCACATAAAGGGCACTTAAGAAAATCTTAAAATTTAACACATTTAGATTTCTTACCTTTAGTAGTCGGTTCTTGTTCGGATGGGACATTTTTGCTTTCTGCTGTTTTTTCAAAGTCATGTTGTAGAACCTACAGGGAGAAACCTGTTTTAATAGCAGGACCTAAAATACATGGTCACTATAAAGAAGATAGTTACTATCATGTGGTTTTTGTCCAACCCAAGAACTTCATACAAATAGAATTTAAAAATAACTTCTAGGGACGGCCCGGTGGCGCACTGGAGAGTGCGCCGCTTGGGAGTGCGGCGGCGCTCCCGCCGAGGGTTCGGATCCCATGTGGAGACCGGTTCCTGCTCACTGGCTGAGCGCGGTGCGAGCGTAATGCCGAGGGTTCGGATCCCATGTGGAGACCGGTTCCCGCTCACTGGCTGAGCGCGGTGCGAGCGTAACGCCAAGGGTTGCGATCCTGTTGCTGGTCCCTGGTACGGGCGCGACACCGAGGGTTGCGAACCCGTTACCGGTCAGTAAAAAAAAACGTTACCGGTCAGTAAAAAAAAGGACAAAAAGGAAAAAATAAATAAATAAATAAATAATAACTTCTAAAAGTGTTTCAAGAAAGCTTTGGTTGCAATTTCAAGATGGTTAAGAAAAAGGTTTCCTTTTCTTTTTAAACAACCACAAAAGAATACAGAGAATTGGAATAAAACAGATCCCACTATCCTTATTATTTTTTTCAGATTCTATCTTAAGTAAAACTAAAATATGTAGACATTAAGTGAGTGGGAGAGGAACTGAGCACAAGAAGAGAAAGATGAACAAAGTTAAATACCTTTAGCAGGGAGGTAATAAAAACTGAGATTCACCTCATAATTGGAAGTATGAGATCAGATCTAAGAAAGAGTATAGTGATGGGGCAGAAGCTGGTGATGGTTGTTTAGAACTGTTTAAGGAAAATGTGGACAACTAAGTTCCCTCCCCTAACCACAACAGAAAATGGAAGATTATATTTTAGAGAAATTGAACTAGTAAGCCTCAGACCTGGGGGCCACTGCGGGTAGGGGTGAGGTACATAAGACATGGATGAGGACACAATAAAGTGTGACACTGCAAACAGAAGGATTTAGTGCAAGTCTGTGTAATGGTGGTACCCTCAGCCTCATTCCCACACCTAGCTCCAGAATACCAGCAGCCAAGCATATATACCCCCAAGCAGGAAGAGACTGGAGAACCTTTCTTGGGAGAAACTAAACCAACCCAAAGAAAACACCAATAGAGGGGCCGGCCCGTGGCTCACTCGGGAGAGTGCGGTGCTGATAACACCAAGGCCATGGGTTCAGATCCTATATAGGGATGGCCTGTTAGCTCTATGGCTGAGCGTGGTGCTAACACCACAAAGTCAAGGGTTAAGACCCCTTTAGCAGTCATCTTTAAAAAAAAAAGAAAGAAAGAAAGAAAAAGAAAACACCAATAGATACATTTGGGAGAGTTTCCATCAAAAAGTTCAGTGACTACACAAATGCCTTAGGATGATACCCAAAAGAACCCCAACCAGCTTTTTGGTATATCTTTATATACCAAAAATATAATATAATATTGTTTGTTTAAATAATATAATATTGTTTCTTTCTTTAATATAAACAACCAAAGGTTCAGCAGACATTTGGAGAAAGCCTCCAGGTGGATAAGAGAAGATATGGCTTCCATGAAATAACAGGGCACTACAAAAACATAACAATGAAAAGAAAAAGTGTTTAGAAATTAAAAATATAACATGAAATAAAAATAATTTTGTATAAGAGGTAAAGGAAATCTCTTAGAAAGTAAAACAAAAAGATAAACCAACTGGAAAATTTAAAAAAGACAGGAGAAAAATCAGAAGATCAACCCATGAGAACTAATAACATCTGGTAGTATTAATTCCAGGAAAGAGAAAATGGTGTGGAAAAAATACAGAAAAAAAAAAAGAAAATTTACCAAACCAAAAGTAATTATATAGACTAATAACATCTGGTAGTATTAATTCCAGGAAAGAGAAAATGGTGTGGAAAAAATACAGAAAAGAAAAAAGAAAATTTACCAAACCAAAAGTAATTATATAGACTGAAAAGACCCACTGAGTACCCATTATAATATAATGAATGAAAAAAGACTACACTGTAAAATTTCAGAACTGAAGGGAGAAAAGACTTGAGGGGGAAAAAAAGATATACAGTAGTCCCCTTTTGTCTGTGGGGTATATGTTCCAAGAATATATACCCAATGGATGCCTGAAACCCAGATTGTACAGAATCTTACACAGTCATGCACTGCTTCATGATGGGGATTCATTCTGAGAAATGTGTCATTAGGCGATTTCGATTCCACTGTTGTGCAAACACAGACCTAGATGGTATAGCCAACTACACACCTAGGCTCTATGGAATAGCCACATCATACATGTGGTCTTAACCCAAACATTGTTATGCAGCATATGACTGTATATACTATATTTTTCCTATACATACATACCTATGACAAAGTTTAATTTATAAATTAAGCAGAGTAATAGATTGACAATAACTAATAATAAAATTGAAAAATTTTAACAATATACCAGCATTACTCTTGCACTTTGGGGCCATTATTAATTACAATAAAGGTTACTTGAATATAAGTACTGCAATACCACAGCAGCTGATCTGATAACCAAGACAGCTAAAAGTGACTAAACAAGCACAGATACGCTGGACAAGGGGATGATCTACTGGGCGGGTTGGTGCAAGATTTCATCATGCTACTCAAATGTGCACAATTTAAAACTTACGAATAGTTTATTTCTGGAATTTACCATTTTATATTTTTGGACCATTTTACTCCATTTTATATTTTTGGCTGACTGCAGGTAACTGAAACCATGAAAAGCAAAACTACAGGTAAGGGGGTACTACTATCACACAAAAGATAAGAACTAAGAAAGGCAATGAACTTCTCAGCAGCAACACTGGAAACTAGACAAAGCAGTGCCTTCAAGATCTGAGGAAAAACATTTTCAACATGGAAGAATTAAGACTTTTCTCAGACATATAAAGTCTAAAAATATTTATTTTTTATATATCCTTTTTCAGAGAATTACTGGAATTTGTGTTCCACTAAAATGATGCAATGAACAAAGAAAGACAAAGACTGGATTCCAAAAACAGAGATCTGATAAAGAAAAAGGACAAGAAAGATTCCCAAGCTGGTCTATTCAGCAGATCTAAAGAATAGACAAATCTAGAATGGAGCAGGGACAGGGAATGTTCCAGGAACGAGGATAAAAAGAAAAAAAAAAAGGTGACAAATTTAGTTCATGTAGAAAATTCTACTGGGAGATGTATACTGGTATTGGAGGGTATAGCAAAGACTTGGGTATATTTAATTTTCAAAGAAAATTAAGTAAATAAAAAATTAAGGCAATTATTAAATTCAGGAGAAAAATGTACAAGCCTAAGCAACAAAATATTTACTTGGCTCAGCAGTCAATAATATTTATATAGTTTGGTTAAATCTAAATATTTGGTTAAACATAAATTTAACCAAAAGAGAGAGAGAGACACACACACACATATTCAGAAAAATCAAAGTAAAGTAAACAGCAGAAAAAATTGTTCAAAGTATTGCTTCTGGGGCAGGATGAAGTGGAGATAGGAAATGGAATGATTTTATTTTTGTTACATACTATTTTCCATATAACTAGGAGAAAAACTTAAAAGATTAATTAAAAACCCAGATCTTCTAAAGTAATCTCACAGTTTTTAAAACTTGTTACAGAAAACAAAACATTAAAGTGCTTTTAAAGTTAAACATTTTCAATCCAGACACCAAAAAAATAAAGTTAAACATTCCTGAATATAAAACAAACTACTGTTTCAGATTTTAAAAAGCATATTAAAGGGCTTCTATTCATGAAAATGAAGTGGAGGCAAGAAACAGAGCCTGCCAGGGATCCTAGCCTGGAGCCTAGGGCAGCCCCCTCAGCCAAGAGACAGGCAAGAAACAGAGCACACCTGGGGTCCTATAGGGGTAGGGTCAAGGGCAGGCCCCTCCACTGGAAAGCAAGAAACAAAACACCTGGGGTCCGAGGCTGGAGCTGAGGACGGCATCCCCTGCCTGGAAGCAGGCAAGGAGAAACCTAAAAACACCACTTCCATGAGGGTAGTCCACCACAGCCACCACAACAGCTACCACCACAGCCACGGCTGCTGCAAAAATGGCTCAATGCCACAACAGTAGCCACAGCCACCATGCAGGTAGCCCTCCAGGCACTCGACTGCAGTGACACAAAGAGAGTGACCAGTGGAGACCAGAAAAAGAAGAGGATGTCTCTCTCCTCAAAGCCCACTTCAGCATAATAGAAGAAAGAACTGCTCTACCATGTCCCTGCTTTATTTCTGATTTTAATATTTTCATCCTCTCTTTTTTCTTGGTCAGTGTAAATAAAGGTTTGCAAATTTTGTCGATCTTTTTCAAGAAACAACTTTGTTTTGTTGATTTTTCTCTATTGTTAATTCCCTATTCCATATATCTCTGTTGTAATCTTTGTTATTTCCTACTTATATTTTGCTTTGGGTTTAGTTTGCTCTTCTATTTTTTTTAAGATAGAAGTTTATATTACTGATTTGAGATTTTTCTTATTTTTAATATAGGTGTTTACAAGTATAAATTTTCCTCTAAGCAATGCATGAGCCCTGCATCCTATAAATTTTGATACTGTGCTGACTTTTATCTTAAACTACTCTCTAATTTCCCTGTGACTTTTCTTTTTACCCTTTGTTTACTTAGGAGAGTGCTGTTTAATTTCTATAAATTTGTTAATTTTCTAAATTTCCTTTTGTTATTTTGGTCAGAGAATACACTTTCTATGATCTTTGTCTTTTTAAATATATTAAGACTTGTTGTGGGGCCAAAAATAAAATAAAAATAAATTTTAAAAATATATATGTTTCAGCACATATACACACCTCCATTATGTATGCTGATTTATTTATGAATCATATACATACTATGGTATACATTTATTATGCATATAATAATATATAACTAGAAAGTTTTAAAGAAAAAAGTTTAAATATAGAAAAAAAGAAAATGAGAATAGGGAAGCTGTAAATTTTGAC
>NW_007726889.1:186407-220772 GCF_000696425.1 Galeopterus variegatus
GGGAGCAACACCGAGGGTTGCAATCCCGTTGCCGGTCCCCGGTCCGGTACGGGGGCAACACTGAGGGTTGCGATCCGTTGCCGGACACGGAAAAAAGACAAAAGACAAAAAAAAATAAAAATAAAAATAAAATTATCTGAAATTATTTATATCTAGAGTATAAATATCATGAAAAGTGTGAAATACCTGACTCTGTCTACTTTAGATTCTAAAGAAGAATGGCTCTCTCTTTCTATTTGGGACTTGATTTGGTATTCCACTCACGATCAGAAGGTAAAGAAAAGGGTGCAGCCTCCTGGTATGCCTCAAGTAGAGGGGAAACAAACTCATCCAATTTCACATGTGACCAAGACTAATTTGACAGGGTAGAAGAAATTACAGGGATGTGAAATCAAAGCCTCAACTAATTAACAAACATGTGTGCTGGCTGGGAGTGACCTCTGGGTGATTATATTCTTGGAGAATCTATGGGGATTGGCAACAGCCACGACAGGACACTGGCCAAGGACCGGTTTCCAGTCAGTCTCCTTTTTGGAGACCTAAATAAATGAAAATACTGTGAACTGGATATCTAACAATATACATTTAGCATCAATTCCTGTCTTCATTCCTGATCTTTAGCACTGCTGTTGTGCCTGAGATTCAGTATGTGGCTAGCATATATACTGATTTATAATCTGATTAACTAATATCACTTAACTTTTTGCTGAGGTCAAATATGATTTATTAATAATGATCAAAAACTGTATTTACGTGCTAATTATAAATGCCCCTAAAATCAAAATGAATGTTATTTACCTCTTTGGTATAAGACTGTATCACCCCCGCTGCTTCTATTTTCCTTTTGCATCTCTGTTTAACAGTTATACTATTATTATCCAAATCTTGCATGAGCTTAAAGAAAGCCAATTCATTAAACAACACTTCAGATATCTCTACAAGAAGATCTTCTCCACAGTCTTTCAGTTTTCTGCCAGCAAATTTTGCCAATGAATCCTGTTCAAATATAAACCAAATAATTTTAAGATGACAGTATACTTCAATTGTGGATAGAGGGATACAAATTATTAAAAAGTTTAAATTAAATACTTACCTAGAGAAAAACAAATTTATTACTTTCAAGTACTAAAAACTTAAAACTAATAATGAAGACTACTGAGGAAAAACAGGTTAATATTACTAAAGAATATTACTATTATTACTAAGGAATCTTCCTAGTCCTGTTTAAACAGTATACACAAGGGGAGGAAAATAGCATATAGTCATCCATTAGTCCCTACTTTATATAATTGCTAGGCCCAAATAAATAAGATAGGGGATTCCTAATCCCAAAAAAGTTTCCAGACAGCACAGGGAATACATATATACTACTGTAATAAAGCCTAAGTGCTATAAGAGGAAAATACAAAGTCTTTTAAACAGTACCATTACAGTACTTTTAAAGTTTCCCCCTTAAAGCCAACCAGTCATTCTAATTTAAATTTTTCTTCAGAATCAGTTTAAAATTAAACTTTAGTTCTATTCAAACTGAAACGCAACATCATCAAATGAACAAGTCTGCTATGTTCTACACACTCTTTATAAAACCACTTTTTTTCTTTCTTCCTAAAAAATATGGACTATGCTATTTTATTTTATTTTTTTCTATTTTACTTCTCAAAATACATTGTACTCGATTTTCATGCCCCGTTTCCCATTCCTCTCCACCCCCTCCCCCCCGACTATGCTATTTTAAAAACTATGTTCAATGCCCCTACTACCCCCAAAAGACTACCTTATTTAATACAGTCTTGAAAAGAAGTATATATGCTGAATGCATTTTGAAAAAAATTCTCAAACAGGATTCAGAAGGAAAAAAGTAGAAGAGAGTAATCTAAGATCTAGCTCATGAAAACTTTTCAATACTCTGGACAACATTTAATGTAAATTAACTTTAATTGTTCATGTATGCCCCCTTGTGAAAAAAAATCAGGAATGAAGTGAAAGAAAAGCAGTCAAATTTTTAGACTTAGAAAAAAATCTTATTTCCAAATTAATGCTTTGGAATCTCCCCACAATTATAATAGTAGGCAAAACTGAGGAAGAGATGCATGATCTTGATAAGAAGTGTTTAAAGTATAAATAATTTCTCTTTCAAGTTGATTCTATCACGGAGTTATTTTTTTCTGTAGGAATAAACTAGCAAAATATATAAAAATTCATTTATCTAACTGTTATCCTAAACATTTTTAATACTTCAGATATTTCTACAAGATCTTTTCCAGTCTTTCAGTTTTCCTCCAGCAAATTTTGCCAGTGAATACTATTTAAAGGATTCCTACAATCTACAACACCATAGCTGTCATATATTCCTTATAAATTATGTGTTAGTTCTATTAGATTAAATAGAGCCAGGACAATTTAGAAATATTACTGAATTTATGTTAGTCTTAATATTAACAAAATGGAAAATTACAGTTAACAAATTTGCATCAAGCCCAGGGTTTTTAAAAAGTTAATAGACAAAGTATTTATTTAGATAATACTGTATCTAAAACCAGTTTAAAACAAAGGAGTAGGAAGCAAGAAAAAGTTTCACAGGTAAATTTTCTAATAAATATAAAAAGAAAATTGTAATTTCTAATTTGGAGTAATAATACATTATCACTGAACTATCCCAACAGAAAAATATTCAGGTGAATTTAATGGTAAAAATGTTTATTATATGGAGCAAATAAGATATGCTTACTTAACACAGGGTTTGTCAATCTTGACACAACTGACATTTGGGGCTGGATAATTCTTTGTTGTGGCAAACTGTCCTGCACATTGTAGGATGCTCAAGCAGCATGCCTGGCCTCTACCCACTAGATGCCAGTACCTGCCCTCCCCTCTTCCCTTCCTACCTCCTTCTACCCTACCTGCTATAACAAACAAAATGTCTGTAGAGACTAATAAATGTCTCCTGGGAGGCAAAATCTCCCCTAGTTGAGAACCATCACCTTAACATAATTTAAGGTTACCGTTACAGCCTAAAAAATCTCTACAATTGGTATCTGGTTTCTGGCTTCCAATATTTCCTAGATTAGTCAAAAATTATTTTAGAAAAAAATCACAGAATACTTCTAAACAATTCAATACTGGGTAGGAGAAAAATCAAACCAATAAAATTTTATTAGAGTTGGGACAGTCCTTAGAGACAATCAGTGTAAATGAAGATACAGACAGGTCCTAATACAATTTTTTTAATAAAGCCAAGGAAAAGAGTAGCCTTAAAAAGTACTAAAACATCATCCCAAATGAATGCTAGAATGGTGGACAGAAGGCACCTAAATAAATTGTGTATGCCAGAGAATGGAGGGGGAAAAAAATCCTAACCAGATGGTACATACTGGTGAGTCATATAAGTATAAACTGTTACCTGTAATATACTTCCAAGTTGTTTATGAAAAAACTTTACAAACTCTTTGCTCTCATCATTTTGCTGGGTAAGGGTCAAAACCATGCGTCTTACTGCAGTTAGAAGTTGAGAAGAGCATACTTCATCCATGTGTTCCTGAGAAAAAATCCCAGTTGGTTAGGATACTTACCTATTGTTTAAAAAATATTATCTACATGATATGAAATTTTAATTTTCTTGAATAGATGATTCTCAATTTTCAGATATACATATATATTGAAATATTTATTCCTAAGAACAGCCAAACTCTCATCCTACTCACACTGAGGTTTTGGCAATTTTGACCCACCACAGCTAATAATGGCCAGTAAAAAAAAATGGCTGACCCAATGCTTTTCATTACTTCCCTTCTGTTCCTTAAAAATTACCCATGCCATAGTTTCCATTTTTCCTGTCTTCCTGTTTGCAGTTGAGTTACTTTTCAATACTCTTATAACCATATTCACCTTCTACCCAATTTCCTCTCTATTATCTTTAAACTCAGGGTTTCTCAGCCTTAGTACTACTGACATACTATGCACTGTAGAATGTCTAACACCACTAGATACCAGTAGTACCCCCTCCATCCCCCAGTCCTGACAACTAAAATAGTCTCTAGATATTACAGGATGTCTTGAGGGTCAACATCATCCCCTAACTTTCTTAACAAGCCACTTCAAGAAAGTCTTTTCCTAATCTTCCTTTAGAAGCATGTGTGAGCTACAAAATAATCCAAATCATGGTTAACTTTCTGAGGTGAGTCCCTATCTATACAAAGTAATCTCAAGGTTCTAATCCAGTTTCTGTTACTAAATTCATTTAAGCAGATCCTATAACCTTTTCTCAGGTCAATTTTCTGTTTCACTGACTAAACAAATCTGTTAAATGAGGTGTTCAAACCAGATGATGTCTAGGGTCCCTTCTTATTAAGTTCATTAAAGAAAAATTCATGTGTCAAGGCAAGCAATAAAAAAGACAATAGTCTCTGTCTTCAAAGGGACAAATACTAGTAGAGGAGTCAGAAACAAAAATAATCACTAATAGCTCTGTGCTGTTTAGCAGTTGATACTTTTTTAATTGCAAAGACTTTCTTATCACATAACAGGAGCTAGCTCACAGGTGATATCACTTGCCTGAATTAAGTGCTATAAGGAGCTGTGATAGCTAGCATATTAGAGGCAACAATAAATATCTCTAAAAAAGTTAATATTTCAGGGCCGGCCCGGTGGCGCACTGCTGTAGTGCGCCGCTTGGGAAGCGCGGTGGCGCTCCCGCCGAGGGTTCGGATCCCACATACAGACCAGCTGCTCACTGGCTGAGCGAGGGGCGGGAGCAACACCGAGGGTTGCGATCCCGTGGCCGGTCCCGGCCCGGTACGGGCGTGACACTGAGGGTTGCGATCCGTTGCCGGTCACGAAAAAAGACAAAAAGGAAAAAAAAAAAAGTTAATATTTCAGCCAGGAAGAAAAAAGTGAAGGTGTTTTACATTTTGGATAGAGGGGACAACTTGTACAAAGGACCGATATGTGGAAAAGTTAACAGCAGGGACAGGAAAAGTACACCAGATCCAGTAGTGAAGCCTCTTGAAAGCTAAAGTTTGCATATGATCCTGCTTAGTAAACATTCACTTCATACCTATTATGATAGAAAATCTAGGTAAAAGATAAGAATATAAATTAAGGTTATGCTACCAGAGAGCAGAAAGTAAAATTGACTGCTTTTAGGGGAAGAATTGATTTTTGACTCACTGGTAGCAGATGAATAAGAAAGTCAAAAAGTCTAGCTTAGTTGACTGGGTATGATGCTGAGATTAACAAGAGTTCTATAATCCTAAAAAAAAAGGAGTCAAGATCTGAAGTAAAATGAGACATAATAACTAAATATAGATAAAATCAGATCATACTCATTTTGTTGGTCTCAGAAGCTTTCTGAAATGCTAAATGTAATAAGGAAATCCTTATTTAATGATATCACTTAAATCAGGGCTAACAGCTGAAACAAAGGGGATTAGTTTTAAGGAAGTGACCAAGATTAGTTTTGTAGTTTAAGTAACTCTAGCAATTCTAGTAGCTCTTAACAGGTTAACGTGAGTACCTGTTAAATGAAGTGTCAGAAGACTTTAGCCAGCTAAAATATCATTAATATTTCCTAATATATTAGATATTTAAGATAGATTATTACTTTCTTTTTTTTTTTTTTTTCCTTTTTTTGTCGTTTTTCGTGTCCGGCAACTGTAGCAGTGCGCCACCGGGCCGGCCCTAGATTATTACTTTCAAAAAAATTATTCCAATTCTTTTAAGTTCATGACTTTCTAAAAATTTTATAAACTCTTAAAGTGATTTATATTTTGCCCAAGAATTAAATGTTTTTATAACTAATAAATTCTGAACAAAGGGCTATATACCAATTCATTTAACTCTGCCATCAAATCAGATACAAAAAAGTAAATGCAATAAATTTCCTAACTGAAGACTGTATTCCCTAAGCATAAAGCTAAATCATTTAGAGTTTTTGTTCTTTAGAAAGTAATTGTATATATCAAATAAATGTTACTAAAAATATACCTAACTTAATTTTAAAAGATATGTTTACAAGTATTTATTGTATTACTCATGACAGAATAAAAACATAGAAGAAAAAGGCAACACTTCATGCCTAAGATAAAAGCAAACAATAACTTAGATAATTAAAGTCAATTCACTTGAAGTAATGGTTTCAAACTCTCAAATAAATACCTATCTATAAGAATATTTTCTTATAATTTATACGACTATAAACACATATATTCCTTTTTGGGAAGTGAATATATATATTTACAAATAGGAGATAAATTCACAGAACAATTGGTAAAACTGATGTATTTATGTCTTATCTCTTCACGTTCCCTTTACCCAGTCTCTGGGAAGATACATGCAAAAAATTATGATCCTTTGTCATAAGTCCTATAGTGAAGGCATGAACCAAGTATCCAGAAACAGTGAAGAGAAGGAGAAATTCTGCCTGTAAAGACATGCAGTAACATTTGGGCTGGCTCCTGAAGAATAAGATTAACTGACAGAGAGGAGTGAAGGGCATATAATGAGGGCAATGTGCCTTTTTACAAAATGTCAACACACAAGTTATGGGGGAAGAAATAGTTAAGAGGTTAGGACCAGCCTTCAAAATGTTTTATGAATAATGATGAATCTGATCTTTACCCTACAGGCCAGTTATTTCCAAACTATACTTTATAAAGTCTAAAGAGCTTGATTAGTTTGAAAACCACAGTTGAGATTTGAGGGTCCACTTACTCAGTAAACACTTATCGTATGAATGAATGAGTGCCTACACTAAGGCACCATTCTTTGACAGTGACCAAAACAGACAAACAAATCTGACATTATGGAGCTTACATTTTAGTAGGGGGAGACAGACATCTCACCCCAGTTAGACTAGCTATTATTGAAAAGATAGAGAATAACAAATGCTGGCAAGGATGCAAAGAGAGGGGAACACTCCTACATTACTGGTGGGACCCAAGAAGGGTCACAAGTAGAGCCACAGGAAAGAGATGAGAGACTACAGATTTGCATCCCCATGGCCCAACCCAGGAGAGACAACTACTTGCGCAACCCATGTGACTGCCATGACCTGGAGAGAGATATATGCAGAGCCCTGGAGCCCTCATAGAGTACAGAAACCCAAAACAGCCAAACAGAGTTCAGTAGAAAATTCCAAGTCACTACCAACCCATCCCCCAACAAGGGGAAGCAAAGACCCAGGAGGAGCCACCGACAGTAGGAATGAAAAGTTAGAAGAGGAAGCAAACAGAGACAGTAAGACCATTTAGGAGCTGTTGCAATTGCCCAGGAAAAGGCTGTTTCTCTGTATTTACTTGGAATACTTTGGGCACAGTCAGATGACCCTATCTTTCCTCTTGGCTAAAAAGTCAGATACTCAGCTCAGCTGTCTTCAGAGAGAGCAGTTTCTACAATTACTTTCTTGAAGATCTCTCTTCTCTTAAAATATTCCAAAGAGAGCAATTACTTTTCACTGAAGGAAGAAATATCAGCGTATGGAAGCAACTCCCTGTTCTCAACATCTTATAAAAAAATTAAAATGCAAGTCAGTTGTAAGAAATGATCTCAATGACAACGTATTTTGCAATTTCCCATATCTGAATGAAAACACTTTTAGTTTTTAAAATGTCCATTTTAGGGCTGGCCCGTGGCTCACTCGGGAGAGTGCGGTGCTGATAACACCAAGGCCCCGGGTTCAGATCCCATATGTAGGGATGGCTGGTTCGCTCACTGGCTGAGTGTGGTGCTGACACCACCAAGTCAAAGGTTAAGATCCCCTTACTGGTCATCTTTTTAAAAAAATAAATAAATAAATAAATAAATAAAATGTCCATTTTAAATTAGAATGTAAAGAGTGCCATCTCAGAAAAAAGTCCTGTCTTCATATTTCATTTCTTACGTACTTCTTTTTCTGCCCTATTCAATGTTCTTAAACACAATTAAAGTACTGCTTACCAGTCTCACATTCTCACTGTTCGTAGGAATATAAATTGGTTAACTTTTCTGAAGGACAATTTAGCCCAATGTCTCAAAAGCTTTAAAAATATTCATGCCCTTTGAGCTAGAAATTCTGAGAATTATTTCTAAAGAAATAGTGGATACATTTTTAAATTTAGCTAAATCACTGAAGTGCTTATAATAGTGAAAAAGAAACTACAATAAACATAAATGTTTAACAACAGGGACTAGTAAAATAATTAATAAAAATTCTATCCTATGAGTACTCAACCCTCACAGGAGCAATCAACATAACTAACTACTGGCAGTCCTTCTTGGTCTGCCAGAGTTGTCTGGTTATTCCTTTTTTGCATAACTTCTAAATGTTGGATCTCCTGGTCCTGCACACCCTAGTTCTAGGCTCCTTTCTATTCTCATATATAGCACCGTGGCTTTAGGTAACATCATCTATATGCTATAAACGACCCTATCAACTGTGCCTGGCATTAGCTGAATAGCCAAATGACAACCTGACCTCTCTATATGGCTAACAAGCAGTTCAAATTTAAAATCCAAAATAAAACTCTTTGACCTCCCTCTTCTCCCAAGTCTTGTCTCAGTAAATCCTATTTCCTTCAGGCCAGTTTTCTCTTATTTCCCAACACCCTAACCATTAATAGTACCTTGTTGATTCCCAAAACACATCCCAATCATCTATTCCTACCCATCTCCATCACCATCACCTCTGTCTAAGTCACTATCATTTCTCATCTGATCTCACTGCACTCCTAACCCTCTATATCAATTCTCCAGAAACAAACCAGTTTTATTTCTATCATTTAAAATCTTCTAGGACTTGCCTTCAAATGTCAGAAAAAGTCCAAACTTCTAACTATGGCCTATAATGTTCTATATAACTAGCCTGTGCCCCCCTCAACTTAATCTCATGCAAATTTCCTCCAACCACACAGGCCTTCCAAACATGTCAAGCTAATTCCTACCTTAAGGCCTTTTTACTCTGTCTGGAATGATCTTGGTTTAAGCTGGATCCTTATTTGCACCTCTGCTTAAATGTTCCCTCTTAAGAAGCTTCCCTTCCATCCAGTGTAAAATAGACACCATCATATCACCAAATTCTAATTCTCTGCATGGCACATATACCTGATATACATTTACTTATATGTTTTTTATTTTCTTCTGATATTTTAGTCTGTCTTCCCATCCTAGCACATAAGCTCCATGAGAGCAAAGGCCTTGACTTGTTCACCACAGTGTCCACAAAACCTGGCATAAAGTAGGCATTCTATAAATATTTTTGAATAAATGAATATTGTGTAACCATTAAAAAATACACACTCAAAAAATGATCTAGAAAGATGTTTACGGTTTCATAAGTAAAAAAAGCAGAATGCACATATTCATGTACAAAACTGTACAGAAAGGCTCACAAAACGTTGGTAGGGCGATCTCTGGGTGATAAAATTATGGATGATTTTCAGTTTTTTTCTTTTGTTTACCTATATTTTCAGAATTTATTATAAACAGAACTTTTGTATGAATTAAAAACACATAAAGTTTACTTGTTTTAAAAAAAGTACTGCTTACCTTCAAAAAAGGAATGACTTCTTTCATAATTGCTTTAATTTGCCGGTCCAGCTGCTGAGTATCAATTCTAGGACATGGGATGGTAGAAACTCCACTTACAGGTTGTTGTGAACTATGACTTTCAATAATGGGAGTTTCTATTTTTAAAAAGAAAATATTTTAGCTAAACAAAGCCTATGATGTGCATTTATACAAAATTTTAAAGAAATTCATTATTAAATTGATGATTTTCTGCTAAAATAATACAAAGAAATATCTGTGTAGTTTTAGCACCCCTAACAATTAAAAGAAAGCAATAATAAAACCACACTTATATATCAGGTATGGCTTTTAATTTTTTATATGAAACTACTACTATTACTTCTCATCAATCCAAAAACACACCTAAATTATTAACTGTAGTAGTGGCAGGAGCACCATCTTCATCCTCAATAATCCTGCAGGTGCATCTCATATTTGAGTTACTTTCAGCCTCAGTCTTCATACGCTCATATTCCCTCATTCGGGCTAATGCTTGATCTAAGTGAATCACAGTGTTACCTGCATTTGGAATAAAAATATTTCTAGAATACATAAAAGCAAACTTTTTCATGTGTTTCTCAAAATGTATTAATAAAAAAATACCATCTGAAGCATGAAAAATTAGCTTTAATAAGTTCCAGATACTATACTAGCTGGGCACTCCATATACATCATCATATTTATTCACTGAAATCTTAAAATAACCCTAAAGTAGACAGCACTCTCATTTTCAGAGAACTTAACTTGACCAAGGTTTCACAGCCCGTTAAATGTAGAAACAGGGATTTGAACTTTGATTCTGAAGCCCATATTTATTTCACTACATCATGTTGCTTCATTTAAACATTACAAAGAAAACAAATTCTAAAATGTCATGCACATTCTTATGAAAACAATCAACCTAACATGAGCAAATAAAGTAAGGAAAAGGCCCATCAATGAGATTTCCTAACTTACTCTCACACAAATTTACTCCAACCACATAAGTTTCCTCCAACCTATTTCCACTTCAACAAAGCTAGTCATGAAGAGTTTTGAGAAAAAAAATCAGAAATGAAATAATATTGGTACGACTCAAAGTCATCAAAGTCACTCAGAAAAAGAGGGACAACCTAAGGGGAAGTGGGTTGACCACAGAATAATTTTTCTCTATAATGGGATGAGCTCAGTACAGACTTGATAAGTATTCACTCAGATGGCAGCTAGGGCTTAAGAGTCCTTGATGATCAGGATAAACCAAAAGACATTTTGTCAAGGCTTGAACCTTTGCTTTGTAGTGAAAAATGCCTTTGAAATCATTTAAATAACCTTCTCATCATATGAACAAACAGTAGAATAATGAAACATTAGATTATTTCACCAAAGTGCCCTAGAGGACTGAATACTCGGGTATCTTTCAATAGGCCACAGCCTAGAAAATGTATCAGGTACCTATACAGTTTTCTTTTCCCTAATCTCCTTTCTAACTCTAGGACTCGAGTTTTTTCCCCTTTCAAGTTATGCAATCCTCTAAGCCTCTTTTGCTTTACTGATTTTTTTTTTAAAAAAGTGTCATGACTTTGGGTTACCTAGGGTTTATCAATACAGGTTATTTATGCTACGAAATTTGAGTTCTTATCTGAAATTATGAAGTTAAATTTTTTACTGAAAATGTGATTGAATGAGTCCTAAATTTCTCCCATTAAGTAACTGCATGACCTTAAAGAATGACCTTCCCTTAAGGAAAAGGAAATTAACATTTTCTGAACTCCTTTAAGTATTATTCATGCTCCTTTTTACAAGAATACAGCAAGGTAGATAAGATACCCATTTCCTTAGAATATGCAGTCAGATGATTCACCCAATGTCAAAGATAATTAACAGAAGACTCTTAAATTTAGACTGATGGATACTTAAGTCCATGTTCTTTCAACCACATCTTCCCTTTCTAGACTTTTGCTTTCTCATCAATGCAATTCAAAGACTGTATTAGATCAACTTAAAGTCATGTTCTAAGACCATAAAAAATTCTGCTTACCTAGATCATCTGTTGCAAAAGGCTCAAAATTTGAAGATACGGACATGACACTAGTGTTATCAGCATCATTTTGCTCACTTATTTTATGTGTTTCTCTTTCAAAGTTTTTCTCAAAAGTTTCCTAAGTTATAGTAAAACAAACAAAAATCACTAATACTTCTTTTAAAAATTTTATGATAAATATTAAAGATCTAAGGGAAACTAAATATTTGCATAAAACTATATACATGTAAGAGATATTCATAAGTTACATGAGCATGCCATCCAAACAAGATATAACCAGTTATGAAAGGTCAAATAGAGTCACAGAGAACACTAACATATTAAATAACTGTGGAGAACATTTGACATTATGTAGCTGAAAATACATAGAACCAGCTACTGATTAAATTCTAAATTGGCAAAGTTGACATTTTAAATTATTCTTACATCTTTAGGGACATCTCCTATCTCCAAACTCTAACAATGTCTAGTACCTTACTATACCTGGTTGTCTCATATCAGAAGAAAACCATAACAGCACCATTCTTTTTAAAAATCAACTTTATTGAAATATTACTTACATTAGTCATGCACCCATTTTAACTGCAATATCAGAAGAAAACCATAACAGCACCATTCTTTTTAAAAATCAACTTTATTGAAATATTACATTAGTCATGCACCCATTTTAACTGCAGTTTGATGAGTTATGACAAATGTATACACTCATGTAATAAACTCCCTTAAAGATAAAGACCATTTCCATCAGCCCAGAAAGTTTCTTCATACCCTTCTAAAGTCAATCTCCACCACATTCCACTCATGATTTCTATCAGTGTAGATCAGTTTTGCTGGTTCTAGAACTTCATATAAATGGAACCATATGGCATATTCTCTTCAGTGTCTGGCTTCTTTTGCTTAATATGTTTCTGAAATTTATCCATGTCATGTATTTCTTAACGGCTGAATAGTTTTCCATTGTATGGATATTTTACAGCTCCAGTTTGAGGAGATCATGGCTAAACATGCTATGGACATTACCGCACAAGTATTTTTGTGGACATATATTCTCATTTCCATTAGATGAATTACTAAAAGAGAAAGTGTTGAGTCACATGCCAAGTTTACATTTATAAGAAACTGCCAAACTGCTTTCCAAAGTGGTTGTGCAATTTTAAATTCCCATAAGCAGTGTGAGAATCCCAACTGCTCTACATTCTCACCAACACTTCTTATTGTCCATCTTTTTCATTTTAGCCATCCTGGGGGTGTGAGGGAGTATCTTGTGTGGTTTTAATTTGCATACTAGCCATTCCTATATCTTCTTTTATGATGTGCCTGTTTAAATCTCTTACCCATTTTTTACTGAATTGTTTTAGGAATGAGTTATAAGAGTTCTTTATATAGTCCAGATACAAGTCATTTGTCAGATATATGTACTGGGACTATTTTCTCCTAACAAGATCTTTTGAAAAGCAGGAAGTTCTTATTTTTATAGTCTAACATCAATTTTTTTCTTTTATAGTTAGTGCTTTCTGTGTTCTAAGAAATTTTTGCCTATGTCAAGGTCATGATGATTTTGTCCTGTTTTCTTTCAGAAGTTTCATATTTTTAGCTAATAAGTCATTTCAAATTAATTTTGGGTAGAGTGTGATGGGGTGGGGTGGGATTTCCACTTACATTTTGATTGAAACATTTCACAATTGTGTCCCTTCTCCTATCTACTGATCTTTTTTAAGTCTTCTATCTTCGATTATAAAATGAAAAGATTTGTCTGATTAAACGGAACTCAGGCAGTAGGGAACATGTTTTAAGAAATCGGGAAACCATTTTGTTGCTTCTCCGAGTAAGACCTGAAGATAGATGTGCTTTTACCATTTTATTAGCACACAAAGTAGAAGATGCAAAGTGTTTTTTCTCTTCCTAAACCTCAATTCCTCCACTCCATCCTCCTTGATGCCTATTCTCACTTTTATTTCTCTCTTCCCTGAGCAAGACTCTGACATACCCTCAAATGTGTATAAAAGCTCTATAAATGGAGTTCAAAGAACCTTGGCCTAGGAGCATGGAGAATGAGACTCTAGATCTGTCTTGGTAACCACTAACCATGTAGTTATTTATATTAAATTTAAAATTTAGTTCTCCAGTGGTATTTGCCACATTTCAAGTGCCCACTAGCCACATGCAGGTAATGGCTAATGTAATAGACAATATAGATATAAAACATTTCCATCACTGTAGAAAGTTCTACTGGACAGTGCTGCTCTAGATCTGTGGGAATGAATACTGGATGCTGTGCTGCTGTTGCTGATTAAACGGCTTTAGTAAAAGAGATATTGACATTAATGCTTAAATTTAAATTTTGGAAGAAAAATGAAAGAAATGATTTAGTTACTGAAAAATAATGCTACTTACAGTTATTTATGCCAAGTCCCTATTTATCAAGGAGTACAGTATCTTTAAATTTTACTTAACTTTAAAACCTTGTCAGGTTAATTTTATCCTAAATTGTTGGTCAATTTTCAAAATTTACTATCAATGGTGAAGACAAATGAGCTCAAATCCTTTAAACTAAATGGAAGTAATGCTGCCTGTATGAAACTTGGATAAAAAGGGAAGCACTGGCATTAAGCATATAAAATTACTGAAAAAATATAGCTAAGAACAAAGACTCTTCACTCTCCCTCAAGTTATTTCAATGCCCAATAAATATTAATATAACCTAACATCTCCTACTTTTTATGTATACAGCTGGACTACTTTTCATTCCCACAAAAAGGAGTACACGATCTTCATTAGTTGTAAGAACAATTAATCCAAAGTAGCAAGTACTTACACTAATTTATATATGACATTGTAAAGTCAAAATCATGTAGTTTTTAAACACAGGTTTATGTTCATAGTAGTACACGACTTGGAACTTCATAGAGAAACATTTTAAGCAGAGAAGATGAGTTGGGGAAATATTGTTTGAAACATGAATATAAGTTAAAAAGCAAAAATTAAGAAAAAGTCTCAATAGGTGTAAGGAAATTTACTATAGCTGAAGAACAGACAAGAAAAATACTATTTCTCAGAAAAAAACTTAATGTGTTACCACATTTCAACAACGAGCAGTGCTTCTAACTCTCTACCTATAGCAGATATTTGCTAATTAATTATTGCACTTTTAACCCATGGATCTCCAGGTGCTAAAGTTGCTGTAAAAAACATATGTATTTGCTATCCTAGAGTCACATAAACTTTTACAATATAATCAAGGTCTGAGCCTTTAAACAGGTGATTTCCAAATACCTAGCACATTGCCTCCTCCATATCAAAGTAGTTTTGTCATTCAGTCATTCAATCAACTATGTGCTAAGTGCTATTTGGAAGACATAGTTTACTGAATTTATACCATTCTTCTCTTTTTCTAGGCCCTTTTTACTTTGGTCAAAATTTTCTCCATCAATTCGAATAAAATAAGCTCCTTTTTTTTCCTATATGACTTTCTTTTGTCTAGGCTTTTTTATTTTTTTTAAGCTCCCTTTGGTCAAAATTTTCTCCATCAATTCGAATAAAATAAGCTCCTTTTTTTTTCCTATATGACTTTCTTTTGTCTAGGCTTTTTTATTTTTTTTTTTTACCCAAAGACCCAATTTATCTTGAATTTATTTATTTATTCGAGGGTTCTTACTGTGGTCTACTTGCTGTCTGGTTTACTGATTGTCTTGAATGAACATAACATATATTTACTAAATGTCTGTTAAGAGTCAGCCCCTATGTCGGACAATGGAGATGTACTTATGGCTATTTTAGACCTCATAATCTATCATTTATACATCATTTTTGGTGTTTGCTGCCATATTTTGATTGTGTTTTATACTTCACCCTCAAAATAAAGTAATACATTATACTCAGCTTTTTTAAAAAAGCTAAAAATCAAATATATTAAGTATACTCACAATTTGACAACAACCTATTTAACTTTTGTTTATTGCACACTGAAATTATATCTACATTTCACCAGTCATTATCAGCTTACATCATCAGTAGTAGCAAGGCTTTCACTGGGAGTAAGTTCTGAGTTTGATGCTATCCAAGTACCAGAGTTCACTGACTTTACATTTTCCCCATCTTTTTCATGGCTCTCGGAAATATGTCTGGATACTATGTCCTGAATAAGGAAATAAGACAATTATTTATATAAAACATATATGCTTAATTACAAATTTACATTACAAATTTAAAAGCAGAAGCAGATACAAAAATAAATGTAATACTTCTCACAGGTTAAGTGTAAGGAAGAAATAACATTAAAGATAAAACACTGAAAAAATTGCTCAAAAAGAGACTTTATCTTAAAAGCTACTTGAGCTATAAAAGAAGTTTTAAATAAAATATCAATAAAGCACATAGAAAACAGACCAAAATACACATGGAACAGGACAAGCTTTAGTCTAAGGAGGGAACCAGATATAATAATGAAGAAAAGTGTTAACCAGATAGGAAAAAGAATATTAGGTAACAGATACCTGCAATGCATATAAAGCCCTCTGTCTCAAGTAGTCTGTATTAAGTAGCTGAAGCTCATGGAAAAGTTCAATAAGAAAATGTGGACGAGATTCATTTTGAGAAATTAATGTAGCTACTTCAGAATAAATAGTATCCCGCAAAGCTTCGAACATGGAAAAATCACTCCCAGTTTCTGGAAGATATAAAAGTTCAGGAAGTTAATACTGATAATATACTGTTTTGACAAATTCTACAACCTTGCATCATTACTCTCACCTATAAATTACTTAAAAATCAGAACACAATTCTTTTCAGGGCTTTTAAAGTAGAAAAAGAAGCTAAAAATTACCAAGATAAAATTATCACAATAAATACTATGTATTAAAGAAATGTTTAAATGAATGAATAACATTATCTAACATTACTAAGAACGGCAGTTATTTCTGGTCATATAAAACATCTGGGCAATTTTATACACTTCATGGGAATAATCAGTGAAACTCAGCTCTTGAACAGAATAAGCTAAGTGCAAATATTTTTTTTCTTTGCTAACATGAAATCATTACAGAAAAAAAAATTAATTTTGTTAATGTTGATAAAAACAAACTGAATGCTGCCAATGAAAGTTACTATATTGGGGGCCGGCCCGGTGGTGCACTCGGTAGAGTGCGGCGGTGCTCCCGCCGAGGGTTCGGATCCCATATAGAGACCGGTCCGCTCACTGGTTGAGCGCGGTGTGGGCACGACACCAAGGGTTGTGATCCCGTTACCGGTCACGAAAAAAGACAAGAAAAGGAAAAAAGAAAAAAGAAAAAGAAAGTTACTATATTAAGGTCTAGCCAGTTAGGTCTACTGATTCTCAAATCTCATCTATCATGCTAATGAATAACTGAATTTGTAACTATAACATAATAGGTCGATTTCACTGTAAATCTCTTATTTATATACTCGGTATAAAGTAGAACATGCAGTGACCCAACTAAAGTTTTCAGTTTCACAGAATCTAGACGTCAATATTTCAGCTACAATTTTGCTACATATATTTTTTGATAACACAGAATTATCACTCTTAGAGATATATGTCATACCCTTAATTTTAAGAGTACAGATTAGAAATTGTTCCCATTTTGATTTCTCTATGGAAAAAAAATCTCCAGGTGGTTTTACTAGCTATCAAATTCTGTGAACTTTCTAGAACAATAGTTGAACCTCAAGTAGCTAAATATTCAAATTCTGCAAAAATCAGTGATAAGTTTCTTAGAAAGAGAACTAAAAATGTTGAAAGTTTTAATATATTGTGCTTTCAAATAAATGTACTAAGATAATAAAGATTTAATTCATTTTTGCAAAAGAGGGACAAGAAAATGCAAAAGGAATATGCTCTAATGGCAGAACTTTCCCCTAATTAGCTAAATAATTTAACATCTTGAGGTCTCAATTTTCACAAGCATAAAATAATAATAATAATTTCCCTATCTTGCCTCAGTTATGAGTATAAAATGAATTAACATACTAAAGTTCTCTCAGTAGTTTTAAAATGTTCAAATATGATATATTGTTACAAAAATGACATTTATTGTAAGCAGGAACTAAAACTGTCTCTAAGATATCTCAGCTTATAGGAAAAATCTAGATAAGAAGATATGACCTGATATGCAAACTTTGAATTTACATACTATATTGAAGTTTGGCCAGTTCAATTTTGAAAACATTTATTTCAAAGCTCTAAGAACAAAGTATATTTAGTGATGTCTTTAATATCTCTGTGATAAAGTTATCACTCCAAATTACATAACATTAAAAATTAAAGTATTCCAAAATAATGAATTATGCTAAATACAAGCATCATCCCTCCCTACTGGAGTTGAGAGATAGAACGTTTATGCCAGTTTCTCCTCCTGGACTAAAACTGATTAGCTTTGGCTAGAAAAATCCCTTGTATTAGTCAGTTTTCTCTGATCCCATATTGTTTTTATCCTATCTTCAGAGTTCTTTTCTTTTGGAAGTGCAACTGATATATTCAGCTTTATCAGCTCTACATCCTTGTTTAACTTCTTCAAATTCCCCAAGAGTCTTTTATTTTTCACTCGTGTATAGCTGAAGGAGGAGTTAAGGAATATTTACAATTCTAAATAATACAGAACCATATTTAATGAAAATACACACTTTAGAAACAAAATAGATCAAAAAAGCATTTTGATCATAGTCTTTGCATGCAACCTAAATAATACAGAACCATATTTAATGAAAATACACACTTTAGAAACAAAATAGATCAAAAATAGCATTTTGATCATAGTCTTTGCATGCAACAGTTAGTTGTTCTTGTTTGGTGGTTTATTTTGGGATCAGAATGTGTTTTGGGACCAGAAGTGTTTAGGATTTTGGACTTTTTTCAGTTTTTGGAATATTTGCATTATATTTACCAGTTTAGCATCCCTAATCTGAAAATCCAAAATCTGAAATGCTGCATTGAGTATTTCCTTTGAGTACCATTTTGGTACTCAAAGTCAGAGTTTGGATCATTTCAGATTTCAGATCTTCAGATTAGGGATACTTAACCTGTATTTGTTTCCAAAAAATATTAATGTTTTTACCACTTAAGAAATACATAATAAACAACTTCAAATACTAAATCATAAAAAAGGTTTATATTACCCTTATAAATGTGTTGGTTAGGTTACATACACTAAAACAAAGTGAAAACAAGAAAAGCAGCCAATTTTACCAACCAAGAATTATAAATGAAAGGCTTCAGAATTTTATGAAAATGAATTATCTTTCACTTTTACAACAGCTACATAACTTATATATATACTAAGCTAAATATAAAAAAATCAGAACAATAAAACTAAGGATTTTAGGACAAATGGAAAAATATTAACAGAAAGTGGACACCAAAACTAAGCAGATTGTTACCTGGCACTTCATTGCATGCATTTCTGTTAGACTGCTGTAGTATTCTCCTAGTATGGGCTGTAGGAAAGGGCAGACATAAGGATGAACATAAAATGTGTATGCGTATTAAAGACAGGTTCCGTAATATGAATAAGTGAATGAAAAAAAGGAATAAGCAAATTTCTTTAAAATTGTTTGCCTGAATTGAAATGTTACCACAAGGTCTGGTTTATGCTCTATTTAAAATTAATCTCAATGAGAAAAATTAAAAAAGGAATAAGCAAATTTCTTTAAAATTGTTTGCCTGAATTGAAATGTTACCACAAGGTATGGTTTATGCTCTATTTAAAATTAATCTCAATGAGAAAAATTTCAGAACGTTTACTATAAATTTATACTAATGTGTCTGATGATGACTATTCATAATAAACATATCTTTCATTTTTAGAAGCACACCCGTCAATGTGAACCTCCCACAACTCTGGAGGGAGAAGAAGACTGCATGATTATTAGTCATATATACCACACTCTAATAATCATATATTATGGGTAGAACAACAAGTGTTACTACATGTTATAAAGAATTTTAGTGTATTAGTTAAAACTAAAAATAAATCTTTTTAGAATGGGAATACATAAATATACACAAATGTATATTTCAAACATTTTTTAATTCACCAATATTCAATCATTATATTTTTCCAAGTGACAGTAATAAGGTCTTAAATACTATGACCAATTATTAATTTAATTGGGGTGAGGGGTGGCTGGTCAATACAGGATTCAAAATCCTTGACCTTTGTATTACAAGGCCAAGCTATAACCAACTAAGCTATCTGGCCAGCCCCAGTTATTAATTATTTAAATAACTAATACATAATTTATTAAGCCTTTCAATTTAGTGCCCTTCCTCAACCTCCAATTTCACTATTTAGTGAAAGAAGATGAAAATTATAAAATTTTGGTAAAATTCTGGGTTCAGGAAAATAGAATTGATATTTTTGCCAAAAGGATCCTGGACTTTACAGAAGACCAGGCTTCAAAGTTAAGCTCATATTGCTAGGAAATGGTAGAGCTTAAGGAAGTCATTTCAAAATACAAACAAATGTTTGTATGTTTGTTTTCTGATCACAAAAGTAATAAATACCCATTTAAAAAGTTTTAGACTACATAGATGAGTTTTTAAATGATACAACAACTATTAACATTTTGATGCATTTTCTTTCAGTCTTTTTTCATTCAAATTTTTGCTTACACATAGTTGGAATCACATTGTTCAAACATTAAATCTCAATTTTTCTTTTTTTTACTTTTGTTTCCCAAGGATGAATTCCTACAAGTATAATTACTGGGCTAAGGGAATAACTTTTGAAAACTTTCAAGAAAAGCTCTACTAGTTTATATTACCCACCCCTTTATAAGTGCTGGGGGAAAAAAGGTACCCTCTCTGACTATACTTCCTTATCTGAAAAATGGAAATAAAGCCATACAGTATGAGGTTCATATGCAATGTGTTGCTAATTTGTAAATAATAAAGCTTGATACAAATGGTAGTTGCTATCATCTTCATCAAGGGTCTTATTGACAACTGAGATTATGAGTCTATATTTACTGCCTCCCTTTCCATATTTCTTTGAGATATACTTATTTTTATAAATCAAGAAAGTACCAGTATTTACTCAAAATGGCAAATACACATGCCTCCATTCATGCAATAAACACTTAACTGAGAGCCTACACTATGTCATTTAAGATACAAATATGAAAAAGTATTATGTGCTGCCAAGGGACAGATACAGACACTTAAACAGGTAAACACTACATAATGTGATACAGGCAACAACATAGCTTTACACAGGCTACAATGGAAACAAAAAGGAGAAAGGGGAAGTTATCCCAGCTTGGATTAGGGTGCACTTTCAGGGTTCCAGAATTCAAATTTTATTAAGAGTCCGGCAGAGAAAAGGGCTTACAAAGGGCAAAAAGGACTTGAGGCAGAAAAGACATCTGTTGAAGTGAGAAACAGCATGATAGTTATAGAAAAACTCCAGTTCAGTGCCACCGAAAAAATAAATTTTAAGGCAGAGGGTTGTGAGAAATGAGTCTGGAGAAGCAGGAAGGAACCAAATCTCTGATGGCCATACTTAAGGTATACATACTTTATCCCATAGGCATGGTGAAACCAAAGGTTTTAAGCCAAGGAGTGGTATGATTACATATCTAATTTTTATTCAGATAAGATTTTCAGAATTTCAAATATAAGGTTTTCAGAATTTCAAATTACGAGTTTCACATTCATGTAACTATTCTTTGTTTAGAAAAAAACTCTATTAAAATGTGTATAAAAACTAGCATCACAACAACAAAACATATATCCAAGTTTACATTTCTTGATATCAAGGAATGTGTTGCACAATCTCTACTATAAAACCTCCACATGATAAAAACGTGTGATTGACCAGCTGTAAAACTTGCTTTAATGCAGCTTTTCAAATCTAAGATGAAGAACTCCTTAAATTAAAGCAAAACAAAAAAGAACATACCTGAAGATATTTCTGTAGACCTACTACATTTTATTATTTTTTCCAGCTGCTCATGATTCTTTCTGCTGAATACTTTTACTTGAACAGGCTCTTCAGTCTGGGCTGAATGTCTGTTCCTACTTTTGCAAGGTTCACATGTGCTAGACATACTGGCACTTTCATACCCTTGGGTAAAAAAAGTGACAACTGTTATCAGTTGCAACTAACTCAAACTGAAAAGGAAATCAATTTCCATAATGAGGTAGTACAGGTAACTCAATTTAGAATGCTATGAAGGACTGGTATAAGTAGAATACAAAACAGTACATAATATGTCTTGGCGATATCTCTGCAATAACCTTTGGAAACGGGGTATAACGGGACTAAATTCTAACACTTTACTGTCCTTTGATATCTGTCTTAAGGAGTACATCCCAATTCAAAGTATGAGGCAGACCTCATACAACCCAATTTTCTACTAGACTCCAAGTTAATAATTTTTCAGTATCAAGAAATAAAAAAAAGAATCACATCCAACATATATAAGTATCCATAGTAGAGAGCATAGTAATGAGCATTAGTCAAATGTCTGCCTTTCTGATATCTTTTGTGTAACATGACTTGGTCTAAAAGTTCTTACTCATCCAGAGGATATGTATATATTCTACAAAATTTTCCTTTTTTTAAGGAATTCAACTTTTTTTGTTCCACATCGATAGTTGGTTATACCTATTCTCTTCCCACTGAACTAAAATACACATTGGTCAATATATGAAATCCCCATATTTATTGAGTTTTATTTTTGGACATTCTATCTGTTCAACTTATCTATTTCAATGCCATTTTTATTCTTTCAGCCACACGTTATACAGTATGTTTAAACATCTAGCAAGGCAAGTCCTACTTAGCTTCTCTTTTCTTGACTACTCTTGGACATTTGTCCTTCCATATAAGCTTTGAGATTTTTTTTTTTCAATTTCAAAACAATCCATGGGAATTCAAAGTGGAATCAAATATTCATTAATTTTGGGGAGAATTGGTATTTAATAATTTTATGTGCTCCTATCTAAGAACATGGTTATGATTTATATTTGTTCTATCTTCTTACATGTTCTTCAAAAATTTTACAGCTTCTATTGTGTACTTTCCCTGTTAAATTACTCAAGTTTTTTTCCACTCAACAGATTTGAGTACTACTATAAGAATACTTCCCACTTCCATTTCTATTGTATATTACTATAATAGACAAAAATCATTTTCACACTTAACCAGCCACTTTAACACATATCCAGTCACTGTTAAAGTGACTTGTTAAATCTAGTAGCTATTATTTTCCAGTGTCTCTTGAGCTCTTACTACACAAAAATACCATTAGAAAAAATATATAAAATTTCTCTCCTTTTCTAATATTTATTCCAATTATTTAATTTCTTGTCATAATGCTTTCCAAACAATGTTAAATAATGTTGATAGTAAAGGGAGATCCTTGTTTAGTTCCTAATTTTGATAGAAATATTTTTGGAATATTTTGATTTACAATGGTGCTTGTGATTGGCACCATCTAACAGACTTTACTATGTTTAAATAACTGCCTTCTTATATCTTATATTAAATTTTCATTAGGAAAAACCTCAAATTATATCTAACCTACCATAATCATATGATTTTTGTCCTTTTAACTTGATATAATAAAAAATGTAGCAGATTTCTTCGTAACAAATCATGATTACATTTCTGAAATAAACACTAGTGACAAACCTAATATTCTTCTGATACACTGGTAGGTTCAATTTGCTAATATTTTATTTTTACTTTTGAATGTATACAAGTGAGATTGATCTATTTTCTTTATTGAATTGTTACCTCTCCTCATTACCTTCCCATATATAAAGGTTTCTATTCTGATTTATATGTTGTTTTTGTAGTTTTCCTCAGATAGGATACATCAGTATCTTTTTTTCATCCTAACTGGTGAAGGTTCTCTTGGCTGAGTTATAGGGTTCTTGAGTTGCGGTCCTTTTTTGATTGTGTACGGGTTTTTCTACTTTTTTCTACTTCTTCTTATGTGGTAAGTAAGACTGCCTGATGTCAGTTTGGTTCTTTTTTTTTATATGTCGCTTGTTCTTTCATGTGGAAGCTTAGGAGATTTTTGCTTTTTCCTTGGAAATAAGAAATTTTACCAGACTATACATAGGTGTATACATGTCCCCTTCCTAGCCAGACAACAGTTAGCTGTTTTAATATATAGTCTCAAGTGTTTCTTCATCCCCATTACTATATATTTAATTATTGCTTCTCCAGCTGTTTCTCTCCTTTAGAACTCCTTGTATATCAGATCTCCAAGATTTGTTCTTAAGCCTCTAATCTTTTTCTTCCTGATTTTATCACTCAGTACTTTTTGCTGTGTAAAGACATAATTCTTCCCTTTGATTTTCTAGGTCAGTAATTTGGGGTTTATATGTACTGGCTGTTATATCTGTTTTATATGTATAGACTGGCCCAGGCATGACTCTTACTTACCCTTAAGGCTGGATCCAAATGCTGGGTAGTTTTAATGGTGGCATGCTGAGAACAAGTGGACGTCTTATTTCTATGGTCAAGCAATACTCTGGCTAGCAAGTGGTCAGTCTTCCATAAAGACAATAAAAGGAAGCGTCCTACTCCTTAGTCTCCTCAGCTGCAAAGGTTAATGTGCCCCTATGGGCAGACATAAGGAGGATTGCACCCTACCTGTTGTTCAGTAACACCCCTGCCTGCTAGTTAGCTTGAGATGGCAAAAGATTGCTACACTTGGAGTTGAGGGGAAGGGCCAATAATAGGAGGGTCGCATGGATCTCCTCCAATATAGCTTTCTCCAAGAACCACGGAGCTCTGATCTTTGCCCCAAGTACTGTATGTAAGAGCCAGCAGAGCCTAAAGCTTTGCTGCTTATATCCTTTAGATCCCAGCAGATGCTTTGTTAATAAGAAGTAAGTTCCCAAGATACTGTCAATTTATTCTCTGTGATATCCTATCTGAATTTAACCTTCCCTTTCTATTTCTAAGGCCATTATTCAAGTTAGGACTCTGTCATCTCAAATTTACATTCCTGGTTTCTTTGTTGGTTTCTCAGACTAAAGTCTAGCCACTCTGATCCATTCTGCACAAAACTTATTGGAAAAAGAACCTTCTTGATTACTACTGATCTTCACATAGAACAGGTCCAGCAATAAAGGGTATGACTGCCAAAAGTAATATGTAAAATGATACAACTGATAGTACTATTGCTCATTTAATAAACAGCATTCAATGCTCTGAAGAAAAAATTTTTAAGTACATTATTCTAACAAGAAAATTTATATAAACAAAAATTAAGCTTTTGATTGCTGTTAGTGTATCACATGAAAAGCACTGAATGATTTTTTAATTGAAATTGAAAGACAGATTATGTGGCATACACAAAATTCTCTGGGGAGCCCCAGTACGCACTTTAAAAAGGCATACATACAGTCACCCTACAAAACAGCCAAAACTGTAAAGAGAAGCATGCTAAAATTAATAAGACATGTGCATGCCTTAAAGTAGGGCTCTAACAGATGGTCTTAAATGTCTGTTGAACACATGTGAATGTGTGTTTTTGGTGGGTATTTTTATATTAAAATATGAAGAGAGCATATAGATCAGAAACTCAATCTCTGCCTTGAAGTAAAAAAGCTGAATTGCATATACGGAACAGTAGTTCTTCAGAATAAAGGGTTTCAAAAAATACAAACACGCCAATATTTCTAGGCTTAGGTAGACACAGCCATAAATTGGCTAAGGGTCCTCCAAAACCCTGCTACTCATGGTATATTCCACAGACCACTATCAGCAATACATGAGAACTTGTTAGAAATCCAGACTCTCAGGTCCCTACCCGGCCCAAATGAATCAAAATCTGAACTTAAACAAGAATCCCAAGGACATTCATGTAACACAATAAAGATTAAGAAGTATCACCCTGGCACACTCAAATTAACTAGTTGAATGAGAGAATGCTGGAACGAAAAATAGTTTTTCTTCATATATTCATATGACAAAAATCATTTTTGTGGGGTTAAGGTACTAGGGAATAAAAATTTATATGAGTTACCCAAAGGGCCTCTCTCAAAATAGCCATTATCTACTTAAGTGTTCTCTGGTGGCACCAAAAGTAAGTTTGGAGAAAGCATAGTTGTTTGAACGGTTTCAGATCATTGATTAATTTACTAAATAAATCAGTTCCTCTCAAACCTTTGTAACTGGAAAATTATTTTAAGGATGGTAATGTGTGTGCTGAGAAAAATGTCACACTGTTCAAATTTGCTGGTTTAACCATCAATCAGATTCTTCAAATGGGCCAAGGACTTCAAGGATACATTAACTACCGAAATGAAAAAAAATGTTCAAGCGTTCTCTTTTACATCCATAGTTTTCATCAGATTTTTCAAGGGTCCACTGCCCGAAAATGACTAAGATGAATACTGCCAAAGTTTATAAGTATGTTTTTTCTATAGGATTTGCCAGGGCATTTACTATACTCAGATGTACTGTGAACTTCCAAGAGAGGGAGTTAGCAGTCTGCAGTGATTTCTCAAACTTCCCTGATTACACACTTACAGTACTTTGTTCTTAAGCACCAAATACTATCTCCTTGAACTCAGAACAACCTCTCAGGGTCACAGCCAAAAAGAATTCCTTGCAAACTAGAAGAAGATCCTTTAGCTATAATATTCCAAATTTTAGCTAATAAAACTATGTTTAACAGAGCACTAGACTTCAGTACATTCGACCTTCCACACCCATGGGTTCCAGGTCCATTAATTCAACCAACCTCAGATCAAAAATATTTTCAAGAAAAATTTTTTAAGTACAAAGTAACAATACAACAATTTTAAAAACATGCAAAAAAACCCAATATAGGGCCGGCCCGGTGGCGCACTGGAGAGTGCGCCGCTTGGGAGCGCAGCAGCGCTCCCACCGAGGGTTCAGATCCCATGTGGAGACCAGTTCCTGCTCACTGGCTGAGCGCAGTGCGGGCGCAACACCGAGGGTTGCGATCCCGTTGCCAGTCCCCGGTACGGGCGCGACACCGAGGGTTGCGATCCCGTTACCGGTCAGTAAAAAAGACAAAAAGGAAAAAAAAAAACCCAATATAGTGTAACAGCTATTTACATAGCATTTACACTGTATTAGGTATTATAAGTAATCTAGAGATGATTTAAACTATACAGAAGGATATGTTCAGGTTATACGCAAAAACACCACATTTATGAGCATCCATGGATTTTGGTATCCGCAGGGGGTCTTGGAACCCCCATGGATATAAAGGGATGACTATAAACTCTTCAAAAATCAAAGAAAACCAATTTTTTTAAAAAAGAGATATGCAGTTAACACTATAAAGAGAACTTTGGTAAGATACTGAATGGCAAGACTCAATAAAATATAAGCTAATATGTTTTACCTTATTAACTAAAGTTTAACTCCTGAAGGACTAAAAGCAAGCCTGTTTTAAAAGTGGTTTAATCTATATGCTATTCAAAGATTGAAATCAATTTGAAGCCCACATTTCTTTAAATTTGAAGCCCACATTTCTTTAAATGAAGAAGTCACGACTAAACAGTTGGACAGAAACAGATGTAATATTAAAAAAGAAAGAACAGTAAAACTTGGGCATTTTAGCATTTTTTCAGTAACTACAAAATTTGCAGAACATCTTCTAAGCTCACAGTAATCACATACATACATAACAAACTTCAAGAAGCACAAACAAGAATGCCATGTTTTAAAAGATCTATAATATTAAATCCCATTTGATAAATTTTATAAGAAAAAATTATAAAGGCAACTAAAAATAACTTTATTCAAGTAGGTCTAGAACACTTAACCTGCCCGTCTAAGCCATAATAAAATTAAATATGTCAACATGTTAGTAAGGTTACCAACATTTACACTGATCAACATTCAACAATTTCAATACTTACCCATATTTTTAACCCTGCTTTTCAGCTGAGTAGAAATCCTCTTCTTACTCTTTGATTTGGGAGTTTTATCTTTAGACGCCAGGCTAGCCTGTGCAGATGCTTTTCTTGTCTTGAATGTTTTAGTTACTGTTGTTGGATCTACTGGATCAGGCATACTGCTAAAGCTTTCTAAGGATTCTTCATCAAACTGGCGTCTTCTCCTGCTTGTATCTAATTGATTTTTGCGGTTATTATTTGTACTCTTCTCTACAGACACTGAAAATCCAGTCTTAATAAATGGTTTTCCTACTTCACATTCTTGGTCATATAACCATGGTGTCCTACTATTTTCCACATCTTCTTCAGGCTGTTTTTCATTCCTTACCAATGAAAACAAGTTTTTTTAAATTACAATTATAGGTTTCTACATTTACTGAAAACTCCAGATGTACTTAATTTATAGATTACTGATGAGTAGATGAATAAAGTAGGTGAATAAAGCCATCAAAAGGCTATAAAGATATTTTCACAAAAACATGCACTAAATATGCATATATTACATAGGTTAATGTACTAAATTACTCTAAACTTTAATTCTGGACTTCTCTCACTAAACCATTTTTACTGGTGAAAGTTCCAAATAAAAAAGCTAGTATTCATGATTCATGACAGCAAGGGAAAAAAAAAAAAATCAAGGGAGGATGGGCATACAAGGAAAAAACAAAGTTGGAGGTTGAGAAAGACTTTAACTCAAGACAAGGATAGTAAACCTACAGCTCACAGGACAAATTCAGCCTGCAACCCTAAGAATGGATTTTATATTATTAAATGGTTTAAAAAAAAAAAAAAAGTCAAACGAAAAATAGTTCGTGACATATGGAATTCAAATCACTCATGTTTACATATTGATTATGGTTGCTTTTATGCAAAAAATGGACAGCTCACAGGACAAATTCAGCCTGCAACCCTAAGAATGGATTTTATATTATTAAATGGTTTTAAAAAAAAAAAAAGTCAAACGAAAAATAGTTTGTGACATATGGAATTCAAATCACTCATGTTTACATATTGATTATGGTTGCTTTTATGCAAAAAATGGTACAGATGAATGGCTATGATAGACACTGTATGACCTGCAAAATTTAAAATATTTACTGTCTAGCCCTTTACAGAACAAGTTTTCTGACCCCTACTCAAGACTACAAGGTTTCACCTGACTTCTTACCCCTAGTCATTTAATTCAGGGAATAACATTTGAAGTCAGTCAAATACCTAAAATAATATCCAGATTCATCCTAGAAATAATATAAATACCTAAGGCAGAACCAGAATAATTTTTAATTATTTATTATATATAAAATACAGATAATGAAGTAGAAACCTTCCACTACGAAGACCTATTCACTGAAGCTTTGAATAAATGTTTATTGCTTGTGACAGAGATTCATTCAACCATCATTTCTGGATGCATACTGCACTAAACACTATTAACCTCTTATGATAGAATACTTTAATAGAGCAACACAAGATTTAATACGAAAACATGGTTAGGACAGCTGAGAAAATAAGTCAACAAAGTGAGGGAGGTTAATGATAGGATTCTCAGAGGTGAATACAAAGTTCAAATACTAAGAGCTATTGGTTAATTAAGTAAAATAATCCTAAGAAGTTCATAATTAAACAATTAAACAGTATCAAAATGCTGATTTAAGAGTCTAAAACATGCCCAATCACAGCTAAAGGAAAATGTAACATGAATTATATATCTTGAAAGGACTAGGAAAGACAAAATCATAGAGTACATCTGAAAGAATATTAGGCTCAACTGACCTCTTAATTTTTCATCTTTCTAAAAAGTTTTTTTCTGAAGTAAATAACAATAAAAGGGTATAATATTGTTACCAGCTATCAAAATCATTTTCTGGATTAACACACTTATTAATAACATTATTTACCTAGCTATAAAAATGCCTGGAGAATGACTGGCCTGAGCCAGTCCAACTAGTCTTTCACACTATTTCAGTAAAAAACAGTATTTGGGGGCTGGCCGGCTGGCTCAGTTGGTTAGAGCATGGTGCCAATAATGCCAAGGTCCAGGGTTCAATCCTCATACTGGCCAGCCGCCAGAAAAAGAAAAAAATATATTTTAAGAATTGTATTTGAAAAGATTATGATATCAAAAAATAATGTGATTGCAGGCTGGCCCCGTGGCTCACTAGGGAGAGCGCGGCGCTGGAAGCGCCGAGGCCATGGGTTCGGATCCCATATAGGGATGGCCAGTGTGCTCACTGGCTGAGCATGGTGCAGACAACACCGTGCTGAGGGTTGCGATCCCCTTACCGGTCATAAAAAAAAAAAAAATAAATAACATGATTGCTTCGCTTGATTTGCCTTAAAAAAATGAAAATAAAACATAATAAATTTGAGAAACAGAGAGAAAAAGAAATCTTCACTAGGACTGATACCACATTATCATTAAAAACTTCCTGGTAAGGGCCGAGCCCGTGGCACACTCGGGAGAGTGGGGCGCTGGGAGTGCAGCAGCGTTCCCACTGCGGGTTCGGATCCTATATAGGGATGGCAGGTGTGATGCGCTCACTGGCTGAGCGCGGTGCGGCCGGTCACAAAAAAGGACAAAAAAAAAAAAAAACTTCCTGGGAAAAAATCGTTTTTATAATCTGGTAGTACTCAATATTCCATTTGAATGGGCCTTAGGAACTAATTTTCTAACCAGAGGCTATGAATCAAATGAAGGAACCATCACTTAACAATTATCTCTAGCAGTTAATATTAGCTTCTAGTCCTAAGTCAGCGAACAGTGAACTGGTTTAACCTTAAAGACAAATATTATATCAAGGCCAAAGGACATCCTTTGGGTCAGATTATAACCTTACAAAATGAATCACAGGACACCCTGAATCAAAACTCTGAACTTCTCTTGTACTAGGGTTACCAGCAGGTATATGCCTAGAAGACATCGAGTAAGATGTAAAAGTTTCTTTTCTCCAACACTATCAAGCCAAACAATCAGATATATCTTCCCTAATTGTATTTTCAAACACATATAATTAAATATAATCACAAAAGTGAACATTTAAGCAAATTACAGATTATGTTCACAATCAAGTACCTTTGTTTTTCTGCTCCAATAGAGGAACTGCTTTCAAAAGGTTTTGGAAAAGCCATATACTCTGTTTTCCCTGAAGGATTCTGGGCTAATGGTTGTCATTTAAGCAAATTACAGATTATGTTCACAATCAAGTACCTTTGTTTTTCTGCTCCAATAGAAGAACTGCTTTCAAAAGGTTTTGGAAAAGCCATATACTCTGTTTTCCCTGAAGGATTCTGGGCTAATGGTTGTTGCTGTTCAGTGGGTGTAGAAATATTCTGAGAAAAATCTCCAAAATTAGATGGAAATAAAGGGCTGAAATTCATACCTAATAAATAAAAGCAACAGGTAAGAGAACAATAATGAACTGCCTTTAGCCTTAAAATGAAATTAGAAGACAGTTTTAATTAAATGTGTTATTCAAATCCACCAAAACAAAAAATCATTAATTAAAATAAACTAATATTCACTTATTCAATCACTGTTTATAGCTCAGCCCACAAAGTTTTAAAGCACTGGTTACACAAGGATGACTCATGATACCTATTCCCTAAAGAGCTAAAAGTTAGAAATAATAGTACCTGACATTAATCAAAATATTACTCAACTGTAGGCACCCTACACATTATTTTAATTAACATTTAAAACACTATGAAATAGGTAACATTTCATATTCATGAAAATATTCATTTTACCAGTAAGAATATAGACTTAGAGATCAAACGTCTAATTAATAGAGGAGCTGGTTAGATCTTGAGTCTGCATGACTCCAAAGCTTAGGTTCTTTCCACCCTACTTTCATTGGGAAAGTAGAATATGATTAAACACTTACAAACAGTACTATGTATCAGAGGTATTTGTAAGGGGCTACTAACAACTTGGGGAGGAAGGGATCAGGAAGGCTTCACAAAACTACTTATGAAGAATGAATAGTCTTTGTACAGCATTGGCATGGGTATTAAGTGTATTACAGCAAAATGGACCTGCATGTGCAATTTCCTATAAATTACTTAAAGCCTACTCAAAAAATGTTCGCTGCCTATATTAACTGACACTCAGGAACTAAAATGCTTGCCAAATTTTTAAATGCGACTGTCTTAAAATTTCTGTTAAGAAAATATTCTATGGCATATGGATATTTATATTCACAAACCCCTCCCAACCTTTTTTCTCCTCCTATATTCCCTGGCAAACACTTTCAACTACTAGTTCATGATTCACCTCATATAACTAGTCACTTAACTTATTCATTCTACCTCCATAATGTCTTTTCAATTACTTCTTTTCTTTACCCCGACTGCCAATCAATACCTTAGTTAGGATTTCTCTGATAATACTGCAACAGCCTGTACTCACCAGCTATACTCTTAGCTCCTTCCCTCCAATTTCTTCTTAACACTATCACCAGTGTAATCTTTCTAAAACATAAGTCTCATGTTATCCCCCTGCTCAAAATCCTTCAATGGTCCTCTCTTATCTGCAATATAAAGTCTAAACTTTTCACAAAAGGCCTCTGCCATTCTTTGGCCACATCAATTATTAAACCTTAGCCACATTTAATTACCTCTGAATTCCCTAAGTGATATACTATGTCATTGCTTTATAACTCTTAAGTTGTTCCATTGATAAGAAAGCCCTTTCCCTTCTAATCTCCCTGGAAATAAATCTATGCATTCTTTAGCTTAAATGTCACATTTTCTGGAAAAAAAAAAACCTGACCTGCTGACACTTTCCCCAAACATTTGCACTATAGCACCCATGACACTGCACTATAAGCATTTATTAACACTCTTAGCTTCCCCACAACACTCTGAATTCCTTAAAGGAATTAGTTTTAAAGGATTAGTCTTACTCACCTTTGAATCCCAGTAACTTATATAGTGTCTGGCACTTGGGTGAATAAATAAAAGCCTAAGGTAAATGGGCTCAAACTTTAGTCTAGCAGTGTATTTCCATAACAAGACATGGTACTCCTTGAAGGGCTCCTCTTAAAAAGAAGATACATGTTTTATTCACCTTTACTCTTCTAAAGTTTTACAAAGTACCTGGTACACAGCAGCCACTGGATAAGTTAATTCCTTTTCACCTTAATAAGTAGTTGAAGCAATCATTCAAAAGTAGCTTACTTAATTTTGTTACCAATCATATTATTAAGCTTAAGTTTTCATCATAAAAGAATTAATGAAGAAAGGAGTCTAACTTTGCAAACAGTTCCTACCATTTGAAAAGAGGATGTTAAAAATCTACGCAATACGCCAATTATATTCTCAAACACTTTGCATTTATTTCTTTTCTCTTTAGGTTTTCTGTCACCTACCTGGTGCAAATGATGAAAAATTAGTAAATCCAGGTAGATTAAACAGATTTACAGGTTGTGTTGGAAAACTAAAAGGACAAAATAAACTGGGAGAAGAAGGGTGTGATGCACTACTGCCTCTTTCCTTGCTTCCAGGTTTTTCTGGATGTTGATTTTGTTGGCACATAAGTTCATTTAGCATTTGTTTCAACCTGAAAGAAGTCAGTAATTTAAAAATCAGTTATATTACTATCTATATAAAGTACATTCAAAAGAATATATGTAAGAAATGATTCAGTAGCATGCAGAACAGACTGACTGCTCTGATACTTACTACAACAAATGCTTGCTCAGCAGGCTTAATTCAGTAACCTAACCTTTGGAAGAAGAACTGAACTTAGAACTTCTGTCAGACAGTATAACTATAAGAAACTCATTTTGTTTGCTTATAGCTTTACTGAGGTATAATTTACACACTACACAATTCACCCAGTGTAAGCATTATCACTCAATAATACTAATTTCTAAAAAAAAAAAGTCAAGTCCACAGTATTAAAAGGGAACATTGGCCAAATCACTGCTTACAAAATTCTTGGGTGGTAGAGAATATCCAAACATGCAATCTGGCTCATGTCCTTTTCTCCCAGAAGTTAACTATAAAACCCTCAGTATTAAAAGGGAACATTGGCCAAATCACTGCTTACAAAATTCTTGGGTGGTAGAGAATATACAAACATGCAATCTGGCTCATGTCCTTTTCTCCCAGAAGTTAACTATAAAACCCTCACTCAATATTAGCACTTACTATACAGTCTCAATACCTGTAAGAAACAGATTACCTCTGAACATTATTCTGTTGCCATGTTAGCTGAGTATAGCACTGGTTCAGCTGATGCATTATAAGGTGTACTTGAGGAGATGCAACATTGCTGGGCATAACACTGTAAGGACCCGTAAGAAGAGTTTGTAGCAGACAAGATAGAGTCTATTGAAAGAAAAATTTGGTAATAGTTACTGCTGACTTCAGAAAAATTTGTATTGCTTCACAAATAATAAAGATGAAAGAAAAGATTCATTTTCATAGGAAAATTTACCTGTTGATCTTGCATCAAAGTCTGACAAATACTAACACTGAAATCAAGTTGTTTCTTTAGCTGATTGATTTGTTCTTGCCACTGTTCTTTCTCTTCTACGTAAGAGAGTTCTGACACCCACCGAAGGTTTTCTTGCCTTTGTGTGCTGATATTCTGTTGCCTTGTCTTGGCTAAAGGACGATAATTTCCGTCTGCTGAAAAAGGGTGATTGTTCCTCCACCTAACACAACATTTAAAACATTAAGTCATCGTACATAATAACTCAGTTTTTATTTATTTATTTATTTATTTATTTATTTTTCCTTTTTTTTTTTTTTGGTCTTTTTTCGTGACTGGTAACAGGATCACAACCCTCGGTGTCGCGCCCGCACCGCGACCGGCAACGCGATCGCAAACCTCGGTGTCATGCCCGCACCGCGCTCAACCAGTGAGCCGACCGGTATCTACATG
>NW_007726889.1:220898-236977 GCF_000696425.1 Galeopterus variegatus
GGCGGGAGCGCCGCCATGCTCCCAAGCGCTGCACTCTACCGAGTGCGCCACCGGGCCGGCCCCTCAGTTTTTAAAATATGGCAATAAACCCTGATACCCTCGCCTATGGGCCAAGATTCTTTTAAGTTCAAAGGAATTATCAAGTATGGAAAATAGAGGGGGGAAATTCTGAATTTCTAGTCTTGTGCAATCATCATTTTTAACTGCTTTCCAGCCTTTTTCATTTATGTTTTTACAAAAAAGTGTCCAGAGCTGGCCACTTAGCTCCGTTGGTTAGAGTACCACCTTGTACACCACGTATAAGGGTTCGGATCCCTGTACCAGCCAGCCATCAAAAAACAAGCAAAAAGTTAAAAACAATAAAAAAAGTTCAAATAATTCTTTAATATGCAAAATGAAAATAGTTATATCACAAGCATCTTTCCATTCTTCAGGCTTTAAGTTTAGTCATATAACATTCCATCATCAAGTGGAACCACTATGTCTACTTAATCACCTTTTATTCATAAGAAATTCTTCACTGTTATCATAATGCAATGAACATCTTTGTTATTGACTATAATTTTTCATTTTTGCTTAATTCCCCTAAATAGGAGTAAAGAAGAAAGCTTATAAACCTTGATCCAGTCTAGCTGGAATCCAGTATAACACTCCTGGTATAATAAAAAATATATCTTATCTTTGTCCCTAGTTCCTGGCACAGAGCTCCTAAAACCCTTGGAATCTCCTGAATGACAGAGATTTTGTTATCCATAACAAGCCCCTTTCAACCATACCTTAGTTTATGCTAATGAGGTTACTCCCCGAGGGCCCTAGACAGCTTCATGATGGGGGATAGTTGCCAGAAAAACCAAGCAGGTCATTAGAGGTTTATAACTTTCAGACCTACCCCATTCCCAGTCTCCAGGAATGGAAGAGAGGCCAAAGATAAGAGTTCAATCACCAATGGCAATAATTTAATCAATCATGCTGACGTAATGAGATCTCCATAAAAACCTCTAGACAATGGGGTTCAGCAAACTTTTGGGTTGGTGAATACATCAAAATGCTTAGAGGGTGGTATGCCCGGAGGAGGCATGGAAGCTCAGCACACCTCCCCACCCCATATCACCCTACGCATCTCTTCCATTTGGCTGTTCCTGAGTTGAATCCTTTATAATAAATCAGTAAACATAAGTGTTTTACTGAGTTCTGTGAGTTGTTCTAGTGAATTATCAAACCTAAAGGGGGGTGGAGGGAACCGCAAAATTTGTAGCCAAGTTAGACACAAGTGCAGGTACCCGTGGTGACCATGGATTTGCAACTGACATCTGAAGTGAGGGAAGTCTTTTGGGACACTAAGCCCCTTAACTTCTAGGGTCTGCACTAACTCTAAGTAGTGTCTTAACTGAGTTGAATTGTAGGACACTCCGTTGGTTTTGGAGAATTACAGAAATGCAGAATCGCTTGGTGCCAATCAGAAAGACCTGAGGCTCTTCAAATCAACAAAAAAAATTAAAACACTAAAACTAACCTATTTTTAGTTTCCTTTATATTATAGGAGTTATGATTCACTCTGTTAGGAGGATACATAGAAAAGTTGTCATTGGAACTGGCATCTTGATCATCATCTTCCTCCTCTTCATCTGTCCGAACAAGTCCTTCAGAAAGGTAACCATCTTCATCTCCTTCTTCATCTAGTGCACACTGGGTAGAACCTCCCCAAGTTGCCATTGTTCTAGTGATTAAGAGACATAATAGATATCATTTGGAGATGAGCTAAATACTTTGCCACCTATTATGTGCCAGACATTTTATCAAACACATATATACATATGTGTATATAAAATTTCATTTAATAATAGTAACTCTTTGAGATAGGTGGTACTCTTGCTATTGTTGGTGTATTAGTTTGCCTTCCACAAAATGATTCTTCAAGTAAATTAAAATAGTCATCATATCCCCTGGGACTTTCTTCCTAAACTAAACCTCCCTCAATTTTTCCTTGAGTGAGTTTTCTAGATCAGTGCTGTTCAACAGAACTTTCTGCAATAGTGGTAAATATCTACTACATCATCTAGTGCCATCCAATAAAGTAGCTGCTAGGTACACATGGCTACTGTGCACTTAAATGTGGCCAATATGACTGAGAAAATGAATTTTTAATTTCATTTGATTTTAACTTAAATAGCCACTGGTATCTAGTGACTGCCATATTGAAAAGCACAACCCTAGACCAACAGTTCTGAAACCAGATGCTCATCAAAACTATCTGAATAACTCTTAAGAGAACAGATGTGCAGTGCCCAGAACAGAATAAAATATGTGCCTTGATCAATAAAATACATATTGGGACTCCAAGAACAGGAAAAGTTCTTCTCAGAGGAAGAAAGAGAATGAAGCTCGAAGCAATTGTTCCAGAAATACGATCTGGAGTTACCAAAAGGTAAGGTGACAACAAATCTGGATTTCAAAATTTTAGATATAAATATTACTACACAACTAAGTAATTTACTGATCTTATAGTTGATCAACCTCTAAGAAATATTCTAAATGCAGAAATTTCAAACTTAAATCCTAAAAACTAAATGTTGATTATAATAAAATGTTTTAAGATCCTTAGCAACCTTACAAGCAGCAGATGCTCAATTTAAGTAAAAAAGTGCTTATTTCTGGCCTGACAGAAAAACGCTATAAAATAGCAAGCATTTTCTTTTTACATGCTTAAAACGTAGATAAGGAAATAAGGCTTATACACAAAAGAAATCTATAATCACCATCTGATCACGTGCCATAGTAATTTAAAAGAGAAAGCTAATGCTATGAGAATTTAGAATATAAAGTGGCTATATTCAGTAAAATGACTCACAAAGGTGATACTTAAAATACTGGCCTCACTGAAATAGCAGATATGTACCATGGTATAGAGGGGAAATGAGGCCTAGCCAACAAGTCTTAGGTAGGTGATGTTAAAAAGAAGTGATAAAAACAACTCTTACTTTTCTGTTCTACTTTGTTGAGGAGTACAAAGATTTTCAGACCCACCACTTCTCAATGACACAGCCACTGGAGATGTAGTTTCAGCTAGACCTTGCCTCCTCTGATGTTCAGCCATCAGAGCTTCAAGTTGCTTTCTTCTCTGTCGCAGCTCTTCCCTTAACATTTCATGTCTTCGCATTTCTGACCACAACTATTTTTTTTAAAATCATGGTCAAGTAAATATTTGAATTTTCTGTAGCCTTAAAAAATAACAGGCTAAAAATACTGTAAGTACCAACAAACCTTTCTGTTCTCATTTTACCCTTTTTACACTAAGATATCCATGGAAGTTAAGTTTAGTGATGAGTAAGAAACAATTATGCAATCATTAATTCTTAATGAAAATAAGCAGCAACCAAATATACTTTCATGAACTATTTAGGAAAACTTATTTTCTATAAATCACTTATAAATAAAATACCAAAGGATAGGTCTTTGTAACTGAAATGATTACTATTTGCTGCAACTATCCCCTTATAATGCTACAAACATTTACTAATAAACAGCTTGACTATTTTGAAAACCCCATCATAATTATTTTATTTGGAAAAAACTGGCTTCGTCCCCCAACCAAAAGACACAAAACACACTAGCATTTAAAAACATTTTTCACAGATACTGAGTTTCTCTTCTTAAAATGTGCCTTAAGGGCAACTCAGGAACAACAGGGTACAATTTACAGTACCTCATTATCTACCACCGAGGAATCTTCAGGCTCAAAACCAGGTTTGCTTGTACTGGCCTCATTTTCATTAACAGTTGGGGTTGAAGTAACAGCTGGCATATATTTTTTTGTGGGACAATTACCCACACTAGCAGCTGACAGCTAAAAAAGAATTGGTAAAAACTATTAGGAAGAATTAAAGCAACTATATTCACTTCATAAAAGCAGTTATTTTAGTTCTTCTCTAGGACTCTAGTGCCACATTTAATCTGTTATCACCAGACCCAAACTGCCATCATCATCCAAAGATAGCCTGACATAAGAAAACTAAATGTGAATACAGGCTAAAGTAGTAACCCTCAGGAACAAGAGAGACTACAGAGATAAAATGTTACTGTGGAAAATGTACTCAACTCAACTCTGCCACATATTCTTCTAGACATTATTTAGATTACGTATAAGGGAAAAAATGATTAGATAAAGTAGAAAAGGTAAAGAGTCTAGAAAATAAAGTCATATAAGAAACACGTGCTTCCGTTTGAAAACAAACTCTGAAGAATAAAACTAACCAATAATTTTAGGAAAATCTCAAAAAGAATTGTTATTCCCTTCCCTATGTTAACCCTATACCTCATTAGCTGACATGGTCAAAGATAGCTTATTCTCTGTTAAATCTCAAAGACCCATGTATAGGGGACTACTTAATTAAATGCATATAAAAAAAAGTATATACATTTAATATGAAACTACACATAATCATTTCCTTTGGATAACTTAAGGTGGCTTAAGGGCTTTGTTAAGTAATTTTAGTCCAGTAAGAGATGGAAATGCTGGTCCATAACTGCAAAGTTCAAACCAGAATATTTTAATAAATAGTTATAAGTACTCACGTTCTGAATCTATGGCTAGCTAGCCCACTAAGTAAAAAACTGAAAATAATCACAGTTAATTCTTATGTGCTGTCTTTCATAGTGTAAATATATATCCATAACCCATTTCATTAATCACAAAATTAACAGATATAAATCTGTCCCCTCAGTATTAGAAAAAGGCAAAGACTACAGCAGCCCCATGATATCCATTGGTACATATCCATGGAACCAACCAACTGCGGATCAAAAAATATTCAAGGGGAAAAAAATGTGTCTGTAGTGAACATGTAGACTTTTTTTCCTTGTCAATACAGCAGCCCCATGATATCCATTGGTACATATCCATGGAACCAACCAACTGCGGATCAAAAGATATTCAAGGGGAAAAAAATGTGTCTGTAGTGAACATGTAGACTTTTTTTCCTTGTCAATATTCCCGAAACAATGCAGTATAAGAACAATTTACATATCATTTACATTGCATTAGTTATTAGAAGTAATCTAGAGATGATTTAAAGTATAGGTTATATGCAAATACTATACGATTTTACATCACAGAATTGAGTATCTGCAGGAGTCCTGGAACCAATCCCCCATAGATACCAAGGGATGACTGTACTTTTGGCTAACATTAGGTTTTAAACATCTTTTTCAGACAAATGAAAAGCAATAAATTTCATAATTACCTGTAGGTCAGGACATGCCTTTTGCAATGCTTGAATTTTCTCCTGAATCTCAATCAGTTTCTTTCTTTCTTCTTGCAATTGTTTTAGCTCTCTCTGTTGCTGCTGCAGTTTAGCTTCGTAAAATTTCTCTCTATAATTAAATTGACATATTTGGGGACTCCAATAAAATTTAATGACAGTACTAAGCACAACATAACACAGTACCTAGATGATGACCTTCTCTGTAACAGGCACTAAATTTTTATTAACTGAAGGCCAAAAGCTTAACATACCTTGCCTTTTCATTTACTCCAGCATCTTTCTGTGTTTTACTGGCATTTCCTCTAGAATTATTTGAATTTTGTTTGGTGTTGTCTTCTGCTGGGTAGAAATCATCCACTTTTGAAGTATTGGCAGAGATCACTCCTTGAGCTGCATCACCATCCTAAAACAGTATCATTATATTAAAACAATCTTGATATCTAAAGACATTATCCAACTCACACCTTAGTAAATACCACCAGTCAGTAAACTTCACATAATATAAAAAAATTAAAGCAGCAGAGAAAGTACGTGTGTGTTTGTATACATGTTTATGTCTTCCCCTTAACAGTTCTTCTTATAACAGGAGAAATTTTAAAAAGTCAATCTCAGTAATGGTTAAATAAGCTCAATATATCGATATAATAAAATGTAATCAAGGATATGGGAAAACGGACTCTCATACACCATTGATTAGAGTACCGATTAATACAGTCATTCTGGAATGCAATTAAGCAGTATCCATTAAAATTAAAATGTAAATAAACTATAACTAGTAATTCTACTTCAAATCTAACCTTGAAAAACAAATGCATACAGGCTTGTGCAAGAATGTTCAGTGGGGCATTGTTTCTAAACAGTGAAAGACTGCAAACAACAAAAGTATACATTAACTAAATTAAGGTCCACTGATACTACAGAAAACCATGCTGCGGCTAAAAAGAATTATATGTACTGTACATAAACACACAGTATAATAATATTTATATTTTATATTTATCTATACATCTATATTTCATAATTATTTATCTATATAATTATATAAAACTGTATATACTGACATGAATAGTTCTCCAAGATATTGTGGAGTCAGGGGAAAAAAGCAATCTTTAAAATAATACTCAGTGTACTATACAATTTTTAAAAACACAAACATAAAACTTTATGTACTTTTTTTAATAGATGCATAGTGATGTATGTAAATGCACAGCAAAGGTCTAGCAAAACAGAATCTGTAATTTCTGGGAAGGAGAACAGGATTATGAGCACATTCACCTTTTACCTGAGTAATTCAAAGTAAGTAGCATTTCAAAAGAAGCTGTGAATAATACTTTAGCTTTGCATTCACGATAAAAAACATTTTACATACCTTTATAAATGTGGTTAATTTTAATGTTTATATTCCATTTTTTTCAACCTAAAATAAGCTAAACAAACCTTAATGAAAATAAGCATTCATTAATTTTATCAGAGGTGTAACACCTGCTGATATTATCTAAGTTATAGTTACCATCATTAGAAGTTTTTGCCTCCAAATCATACAGATTTTAATACTTCAGAAAGCTTCTCTACAATATTTCTGTAGTGATTACATCACTGCGAAAAACTTCAGGATATATAACAGATGAAAAACATGAAAATAAGTGATTTTTAAAGTTACATCATTTTTTGTTGCTCTAGATAGATCATATCTAGTCTGTAAACTGCAAAAAACTAAGTCTTTGAAACACATCAGTCAATACAGAAATGTTAATATTTATGTAATTGCATGTTCATGTGTATAAACTGCTTTTTAAAATTTATATGAATAGTTCCAACTTTATTTTTTGGCCTTACTGAATAAGACAACATATGGTTTTTCTTTTATGAAAAGTGGGTCAAGATCTCAGGTTCTGATATCAGGCATTCTAAATTCTGGCTTGGATAGTTGTATAACATTGGGCAATTAACACCTCTTCAATCTGTTTAAAATCAGCCTTATTGAGATGATATAAGGCCAGAGTCATGAGCAAAAACCACACAACAAAAAACCCTGTTTTTGTAAATAAAGCTGTATTGGCACACAGCCTTGCTCATTTGTTTATGCAATATCTACAGCTCCTTTTGTGCTGAGAAGTTGTAACAGAGACTGTAAGACGTACAAAGCCTAAAATTTTTACTAACATCCTTAATAGAAAAGGTTTGCTGACCTCTGATGTAGGCATGTAAAGTGCTAAGCATTTAAACCTGGCATATAATAAATAAATGTGTACTAGTATACCAACATAATTATCAGACACATACACAAATTTTACTTATAAGTAAGACTATACTATTTGACAAACAGTATTTTAAAAAAACAATATTTACCTGTACCATAGCAACGAGATCTTGTAACTGTCTAAGTTTCTGTTTTGCAGCCATAAGTCTACTGATCTTCTGCTCAAATTCAGCATCTTCTGGAACCTCATCAACCAGACTGCTCCTATGACTAGATACTGAAGCTCCACTTACTCTCTCCTCTTCTGCTTCCTCCTCCTCTTCCTCATCATCTTCACCATCAGCAACATGAATACCCTGTTCTCCTTCTCTATTATATCGACAATCTGTTGAAAACATGTATCATTAAAATCAATTAAACTTAAGAGTACTAAAGAATCTACTAGAAAAAGTACCAGAAAATCTACTTCACAAGACTAATATGGCAAAATTATCTGTGAATATAGTCAATCATACCTAAAGAAGGAGGCATATTTAGAGCCCTTATGTTGGCAGCAGATCTGTTGTTAATTTCACAATTAGAATTAACTGATCTCCCATCTCTATTATTAGAAACGCATTGTGCATTACTATTACTATTTACTTCGTTCCAGGTGGCAGCTACTTGTGGATTTCTAAAAGAAAACAGCCTGAAGTTATTTAAGGTTATAAAAAACGAAATCAAATTTTAAAACCGCTGATTAAAATGATTCCAAACTAAGAACACTGGTTATTACGTTTTTCCATTTAAATTCAAACTCTGAATAACTGGCTCCTACTCTTCATTAACTTCTGCATATGTGCTATTTGGAAATTTAAGAAGAAAAACATCTGAAAAATCAAAATTACACCTAAAAATAAAGGGGTAGGAAGATGCTAAATTAGATACTTCTTATGATTCACTTATCTCATACCTAACAAACCGCAAATTTACTTAACTACTGTACTCAATATTTCCCTATCTGCATAGGGGTAGGAAGATGCTAAATTAGATACTTCTTATGATTCACTTATCTCATACCTAACAAACTGCAAATTTACTTAACTACTGTACTCAATATTTCCCTATCTGCATGACTATTCTATCTTTTGCTTTGTTCTCAGTTTTCCATTAAGAAAAAAATGACCTTTCAGAGTCATCAGGGCATACAGGCGTGACACTGAGGGTTGCGATCCCGTTACCGGTCACGAAAAAAGACAAAAAGGAAAAAAAAAGAAAATGCAATATTAAAAATACTTCTAGGTTTCTTAAGTATCAAAATGGAAAGTATTCAGTTTAAATACTACCTCTCAGGCAAATCAGGTATACAGACATTATCGAGCATTTACAGAAGATTCTCAATTTGTCTACAATTATAGCGACCTATAAAGTATATATATGTAATACGTTTACCAAAAGTAACAATTAAGTCTATTGAGATCTTACTAAATGCCAAGAACAGTGCCAATGTTTTTTAACCCTAAAAACACCTTTATGAACAGAACAGACATATTATCATCCCTTTTGCAGATGAGGAAACAGGCTTAGTAGGGGTAAGTTATTTGTCCACAGTTGCATAACCTTGTGTGATACAATTTTCAGTGCTGTCTGACTTTAGAGTCTGGGCTCTAAACCATTTGCATATAGAAATATTTTAACTGTAATCCTAGCTACTTTTGATTCTTTATTTGAAAAACAAGAAAATAACATCAGTTCACAGAAATTACCTGTGTTACAATGTTACATTTCTCTTGGCCAACTCAAAGAAGGCACATTTAACACACACCAATGTTTATCATTCATAATAAATTCAATTTTGCCAGAATTTTCAACAAAGGAAAAAAACCCAGAATTTATCCCTATTATTTAGTTCTAAGCTATGTAAACAATTGTAAAAAATGTTTTACTGGAGTTTTTCAGTTGGATTTAGATGGTCTTCATTTTCACATTCATTCTGAGAGATTAGAGAAGCCGTAGGATAAGGAACAGATGATGTGAGACTATTGGATTCTCCATTGACAACCGGTGCTAAGCCTACAGGAGCAGAGACAGTTGAAGTTGTACTTCTCTGATCCACAGTTCTTTGAGGAGAGGCTGAAGAAGGCACAACTACAGGAAAGAAAAAAGTTACCAGTTACCACAAATAAACAAACATGGTATTAGGCAACACTTTTTCACAGTTTGCTTAGATATTAAAAAAAAAAAAGTAAAAAATCATTAATAATTTCTATAAATTTAAATTTTAGAAACTTAAAGCTACACCTAAGCCACTTGTTTATTAACATACTCCACAACTAAACACATCAAAATGCACACAGAAGACACATTTTTACTTCTTTCTTCCAGAGATTCTATCACTTTTACATTATAGTCACTTGGCTAAAACAGAAAAAAAAAAACAAAAAGGAAATTGATGAAAATTATGATATTCTACCTTGGAAAAATAACTAGAAAAGTATTCTGATAAACGCTAGGTTAAGTTAAGTAAGGACACTGTGTATGATGTGCAGTACACAATCTGCAAATTTTAATAGAGTAGCCCTATCTGATAAGGTCTTTGTTTTTCAAACCTACAGCCCAGAAGAGTTACATTTGGCCATCAAGACGAAGAGTTTCTTGTTCCAGGAGACAAAGCAAAAGTGTTAAAGTGACTGTGGTACATCCACACCATGAAATACTACAAGACAATAAAATTTTCTAGTTAGATGATGGCTAATTCTCTACAGTCCTAGAACTAAACTTTAATTACTTTTCTGTCTACATACACCAAACAAAGGTATCATATATGCCTTCAAGGGCAATCTATGAAGATTAAGAATCTTTGCACTTACCTGTCTCCTACTACTGCAAAGCTATTGTCACTTATCTCTTTTTCACAGAGAGAGACCATTATTTGCTCCTTACTTTAATACCATAATTACTGTAGCTAGTTTCCAGTAGTTTCTGCACTATATTCCTTGACTATTCTATCTTTTGCTTTGTTCTCAGTTTTCCATTAAGAAAAAAATGACCTTTCAGAGTCATCAGGGCAGAGTGCTACTTTCTTCACGTGTATAAAACTGACCACAACACGTTAAGCACAACTTTTGAATTTTAAGTTTTTCTTAGTTGTGCTTATGTTTGTAAAGGATAATGACTGGGATTATACTCTAGAAGAGGAGTAAATTAACATGGGTAAGAAAAAAGAAAGGAGTATGTTTCAGGGCAGGAATAGTACAGTTCTTCTGGGAGTGGCACAGAAACAGATGTGTGGATAATAAGGAACAAGGACTCCAGAAATGACATTTTTATCCCTTGTCTTTTCTTTAAGTAAGACAGCGGCTGAATTGTTGAATAATAATGACCAGTTAGGGCTGACCTACTGACTCCAATTTCCAATGCAAGCCCCAATTACTATTTGGACAAGAGGCAGGAACCAGGCTTGAGAACATATTACGATAGCAATTGAACAGTAGTAACTACATGTGAAGACAGAGCAAGTAAAACATCATTGGAGCAGAAAAAAATAGTTCCTATAGTAATATCTGCTTAAGATGACTATTGATGTATTTAAATATATATATATATAGGCCCAGTGGTTCTAAGTTGTGTACTTTCTACACTAAACTATATGTACTATATAAGTTTTTCATATCTCACATTTGTTTTTTTCTATAAACATTCCCTAAATCTGTTTCACAGTACCAGCGTTGTTTTTTTTTTTTTTTTCCCCTTTTTGTCTTTTTTCGTGACCAGTAACGGGATCGCAACCCTCGGTGTCGCGCCCGCACCGCGCTCAACCAGTGAGCAGACCGGTCTCTATATAGGATCCGAACCCTTGGCAGGCACGCTCACAAGCACCGCACTCTACCGAGTGCGCCACCGGGCCAGCCCGAGTACCAGGGTTTTTAAATAAAAATATTAATTGAATTAGCTTTTCCTTAAGGGAAAATTTTGAATATATTAAAAAATACATTATTAGGTCCAAATATCAAATAGTTACCTTCTGTGCAACGTTTCCCTTATTAAAATCCTACCAATTTTTCAATGCCCAACTTTATTCTTTCCCTTTTCTGAATTATAAAACAGATTTACCATCTATTTGGCTTTTATCATATACTCGCTTGTTATTTAAAAACTTTTCACAAGCCTTATCTCCCTACAAAATTTTTAATTTTCTTGAAGAACTATATGTTCATTCATCATCAAATACTTACTTAAAAACTATTACGTGCTTAAGTGTCCTCTACCTAATACTACTAAACCAGATTTACTTACATGATGAATTGTTCAGATGCTGATCTCGAAGTATATGAAGTTCTCCAAGCAATTTGTCCATTTTTTGTTTCTTTTCCTGTAGCACTCTCATTTTGCTAAAAAGTTGGACTTTCTCATCAGGTAAATGTTCTGAAACTGATGGATTCCTGCCCTGGGAAACCTCTCTAGTTAATGAAAGACTTTCCGCCTGTCTTCTATTGTCTGGAACAGCTGGAGGCTTATAAAAAAACAAAGAAGAAAAATTAAAACTAAGGCAATTAAAGGTTGAATTCTCACTTTTAAAATGCATAAATATTCTTGGGCCGGCCCGGTGGCGCACTGGATCAAAATGCATAAATATTCTTTATAAAGAAAGAGAAATATGTACCTACGTGGTACTGGTGGATAAGTATATGCCCTTCCTATTTCCAAATTACATATTATTTCCTAATGTGCTATTATAACATACACATGGTTTCATACACACACATAATCCCACAGTGATCTTAGATTCACTGGACATATTAACTGGATCTAAATTAAGTGATATCAATGCCACATGTTATATAGAATAAACCCTCAAAAATCTCATTCTCTCTCTTGCCATCTTTTTAGAACTACCACCATCAACTTTAACTTCTTAACCTATCAATTTTTCCTACTACTTCTCTCTAATTTTCCTCTATTTAAAAAAAAAATTATGAAACATTTCAAGAATCAACTAAGGCTTAGGAAATCATATAATGAATGCCTCCCCTTAAGCTTAGTCAAATTTTAACATTTTCCCATATTTTTAAGAGAAATATAACATTACAGATATAGCTATAGCTCTATATGTATCCTTCCCCAATCCCATTACCCTCTCCAGATGTAACCACAATCTGAAATTAGATATCTGCCATTCTTATACATGTTTTTACTTTGTAATACCCATGTATGTATCCATTAAAAAATGTACATTCCTTACATATTTTTAAACACAAGGTAAGCAGTATCCTTAAGCTTCCACTCTTTATTCATCTACTCTGGTTCATTTACTGTAACTGTTGTGTAGAATTTAACCCACATATATAATTTATTAATCTATTTTCCTGTTCACGAATATTTAGGTTATTTCTGGTTTTTTGCTATTATCAAAATACTTCCATGAACATTCTTCTACCTGTCTCTTTTTGAACAAGTGAGAGTTTCTCTAAAGTAGGCCACAACAGGGTTACTAGAAATAAATTATTAGATATTGCTAAATAACTCCCCAAGATGGTTGGGCCATATTTTTATTTTCACTTAGTCAGCAAGAAGACAGGAAACACTTTATCTTCAATCATACTCATTTCCAGTGGAGAGGTACTAATTCACCCTTTCTTACTATCCAAGTCCCACATATTGAAAATTTGCATTTACACCATTATTTTAAAAGTTCATCAAATTGTAACACTTATTAACTCTCAAATTAAATTTAAGGACTTTCTTAAAATTGATAGTAAAATATTTCAAGGACATAAATTTAAACCTAACATAAGTCTTAAAGGTTGTAACCATTAACAGTCTTTCAGAGGAAAAAATGTATCATCTATTAGCATCATACGGGAAAATTTCACTAATCACTTCATTCAAGGTATATTTTCCTCTAATTTAGTGTCTCTCAAAGTATAGTCCCCAAAACACCAGCACTTGGAATCACATGGGGAGAAGCCTACTCCAAGTCTATGAATTGTCCTGGAGGCAGGTGGACCCTACTGACCAGAAACCTATATTTCTTAACAAGTATGCCAGGTGATATTTACACTCACTAAAGTTTGAGAACCACTGTTCTAATTAACGTGATTTTAAACGCAACAATACTTAAAAAAAAAAAAAAAGTTACCTGAGAATCACGAAGCTGATTATGAAAACGCTGAATTAAATCATTTAATTCTTCATTTAGTTCAGATGTGATACTGACTCCAGACACGCTACCTGTAGTTTCTGCAACAGCTGGAAAGAAAATTAAAAACTATTCATTAATATAAATAAATCAAATACCTTTTTAATTTCTGAGAAGCCAAAAATAAATTTTGAAAAAACAAAAGAATTAAAAAAATCTCACCTAACATATTTTGAAACTAGTAACCCTCATATTTATCTGGAAACAATCATTTTATTAGATGTTTCCATCTAACCTAAAAACAGACAATCACAAAACTCTATAATAGTGTTCCTTTTCTATTCCAACATTCTAGGAGGGATACTATTACATTCCAATTAATAATAGTGACTCAATGTAGTGGGGATGGGGCAGCTCTATCAGTTAGTTTAGGTTGAGGGAGCGGAAGGGAAAAGTGGTAGTCTGAAAAAGCACAGCTGATTCTGACAGGTCTCAATCTCCACGTCTTCTAATAGAATCAATGCTGGCACACTCTGATTTTGTACAGGGGCTGGCAAATTTTCCTTAAAGGTTCAGACAGTAAACGTTAGGCTTTGTGAGAAACAGTTTTTGTCTCACCTACCCAACTCTGCTCTTATAGGGCAAAAGCAATCATAGACAATACAAAAAAAATGGGCATGGCTGTGTTCCATCAAACTTTATTTCAGGCAGTGGGCCAATTCCAGCTGGCCATAGTTTGTTCACCCCTGCAGTAAAATAGTTAATTTACTGAAGTAGTTGCTTGTGATACAAGTCATACAGGCTTATCACTAATATGAAAATCTGAAATCTGAGATGCTCCAAAATCTGAGACTTTGAGCACTGAGAATACACTCAAAGGAAATGTTCATTGGAGCATTCTGGGTTTCAGATTTTCAGGTTAGGGATGCTGAACCAGTAAGTATAATGTAAATATTCCAAAGTCTAAAAATATCTGAAATCCAAAACACTTCTAGTCCCAAGCATTTTGGATAAGGAATATTCAACCTTTACTAAAAAACTGTGGTTATCTTAATTTTTAAAAAAATGACCTCATATTCCTAAAGCAGTTTTCTGGTGACAATTTTGATAGTAGTTACTGCTTTCTAACTCTCCTGCTCTAAAAGAGACAGTGGCAATAAACTGCTTCTGTTTTAAAGGTAAATACCAGCTTTTCCACCCAGAAATTAGAATTTCAAGGCAGGATGGAATCCCATGTATCTAGCACAAATTCTACACTGAAAATAAATTACAGTCCAGATAACTAATACACAACTTGCTAGTTAAATGGTGAAAGGACCACTCTTTCCCATAACTGTGTTCCCTCTCTTACATACCAGAAGATAAAATACTATAATTTTGAGTTTTCATCAGTATTCCCCTGCAAAATCTCATAAATACAGGAGCAAAATTATTTTAAAATTACTAAGCTGAAATTCCTTTCAAAATAGTATACACAATAAATTCAAATTCAAACTCCTGTTTAAAAAAGAAATTACCTGCTTATTTAAAAGAAAAAAGTTCATATTCAGAAACAGAAAGAAGACGCCTGACCTAGAAATTCAAGAGATTTGATACTACTAAAATTCTGTATAAGCCTAGGCAAGTCGCAAACTGTGTCAGAGTTCCTTCTCTGTGAAACGGAAATACGAATAAAAGCTCTGACAACTAACCTACAATTCTGTGATGATCAAATGAGATGATGTAAATGTAAATATTTGAGATTAATATAACCATCACAGGTGAGTCTTTGAAATCTGACACTCAAAACTTGAAAAATATTTAATAGACTAGTCACTAACCAAACTACTATTAGTCATTATGTTAAAATATGATAATTATATTTCCTAAATTATTTTTCTAAACATAAATATAAAAGCTAATGATACTTTGGATTTTACAAGGGAAAAATGGTGACAAAAATCTGTGAAATTATTACTATACACTATACTACGTACAACTATTTATTTATTTACTTATTTTTAGGTGAGTCAAGTGAAGCAATGAGACTGGAAAAAGTACAAAGAAATCTGTAAGTGGTTGTGATCAATTAGTTGTAAATACCACTGTATTTGGACCACCACAACTATATAATTATTAAAAAAGAGTAAATTACTTGAAAGTCATAAAGTTCCTTATGAAAATGCAAAATTAAATTAGGTATAACAGTGATCAGACAACTGAGTCAGTGGGCTGGGTTTGGACAGCAGGACAAACAGATTAACAGCAGAGTAGCCTCAGTGAGGACCTAAACTCACTAGCAAAAATGGAGTGCCCAATGGATATAAATTATTATTAGAATGGGATGGTGGGGGGCCAGCCCGGTGGCGCACTGCTACAGTGCGCCGCTTGGGAGCGCAGTGGCGCTCCCGCGGAGGGTTCGGATCCCACATACAGACCGGTTCCCACTCACTGGCTGAGCGAGGTGTGGGAGCAACACCGAGGGTTGCGATCCCGTTGCCGGTCCCGGTCCGGTACGGGC
>NW_007726889.1:237436-245002 GCF_000696425.1 Galeopterus variegatus
AAAGAAAAAAAGGAAAAAAAAAAAAAAAAAAGAATGGGATGGTGGGGACTGACTATTAGAAAACATAACTTAGTTTTAATAAGTAACAATCTTTTCAACTTTATGAGAAATTAAAACATTTAGGTTTGAAGGTGATGAGACAAACTTCAAAATTAGACTCAATACATTAAAGAATTCAATACAATTTTATAAGGGAAGAAGGAAGAAAGAAAAGAACACTTCCGAGTCTCAGGAAGAATATATAGTTCAAAGTAGCTAATGTATACGACTGGACACCTAATTGAAATAACAGAGCTACTACTTACTTTGAATACTAAAGATGCTCTATAAATTTTTTCAGTGCCTCACTTAAGGTTTTAACCCTTCCTTGGGAAGCAAGCAAAGAACAACAATCCTAGTTAATAAAATAAAAACATCAAGAGCCTTATCAGTCTGAAGTACAAAAACAGACTACAGCCTGTCCCTTTTACCTCTTAAGGGTACTCTCTGATGAAAAGGAGAGCGAGCTGGCTGTCTGCACGGTACAGTATGATGGCCAGGAGTTGTCCCTGCAACCTTTTCTGCATAACCAGAGAAAAGCACAGGACAGGATAAGCCTCACATGAAAGTTTCTAAACTAGTCAACAATCAAGATCTAACTATATAATAACAAGTATCCACCTTGCAATACAATTGATTTATTGAGCCTTGCTTATAAAAACATTCTAATACTGTAGCATACCAGAATCATCCATCACAACAATAGCTTGCTCTGCTTTATGCTGCAGAGCTAGAAGAGCAGCTTGTCGTCCCTGCAGAGCTCTCAGTTGTTCCTGCTGTTGCAACATCCTTTTTAATAAGTCATGTTGTTTTTTCAAACTTTCTATCTCTTCCATAGATTCCTGCTGAGGATCTCTGGCCTAGAAAATAAGACCAACAACACTTATACCCAACTATTAAAACTCATGTTCGTGTTTCAACTACCAATGGCAAAACATGTACAATAATAAATTAGTATTAAATGTACAACCCTAGATACAGTTTTAATAGACTTAAAAAAAAAAAAGAATAAGAACAGAATGATGACATAAAGATAGCCTGCCATGTTAAGAAAGAGGTAATTTCTCATGGTAAAACACTGTATAAGAAATGGCTTAGCATGAACAAGAATTAACAAAAGGAAAGAACAAGGCATACGAAAGATGGAAAGGCCAGGAGGGCAAAATCACACACGCGCACGCGCACACGCACACGCACACGCGCACACACACACACACACACACACACACAGATTAAACAGGTATCACTTGTAAGGAACAATCAAATTTTTAAAGTTAATCTTAAAACTACTCAAAATGTAACCAACCCAATAAGAAAAAAGAAGGGACAAATTTAAATATAACCCAGAAACAATAAGCTAAATTAACTTAGCTTAAGCTATAAGCTGTATAATTTAGCTATAAGCTAAATTAAGCATGAAATGTATACCATAATGGTATTTTTCATCATTTATTTACCTTTAAGAAAATCTCATATTTTAAAAGTTCAATGATTTTACCTAATATTTACATAAAATATTCCACCTTTGCTACACATAACCAATTTTAAATTCACACTGTTAGGAAATTCTTGCTGGAGTTATGTAAATTTTAAATGAATGATTCCCAACCTCCTCCAAAGTTACTAAAGAGAATAAGAAAGTTCAGTGATTTCTCTGGAAAGTAAAAACACACTGATCTACTTTCCCTATGCAACATGATTCCTGCAGACATTGTGGAGAATAGAGATGGCTCAAGAGAAATCCCTTACCAATACTACGCAAAACCTCTCTTCTCTTTACCTTCCCAAATACAACTCCTTATCAGTATTGTGAATAAGGATGAGTAACTGTGAAAACATTTTACACTGTTACTTGGAAATAAGTAAAATAAGTGAAAAAATTACATGGCAAAGAGTTAAGTAGTAAAAGAAAGTTAAGATCAAATAGAAAGTAGACTACGGTTAGCCTATTTGATGTATACATCCAGAGGAGCATGGTCAACGCCATATATATTGTGAACTATCTCTAGATTTCATTAACACGGGAGAGAAATAACCTACCTGTATCTTGGCAAAGCCACAATTTACTGGAGGTTTTTCTATTGTCTTGAATTTCTAATAAACTAAAGCCCTTTTCAAATTAACTACTGTTTACTCAGTTCTCTGCCATCCTTTATAAGTGAAGTTATTTTGTTAACATTTACATTCATCCTGTCAAAATTCATCTTCTTAGTTCTGGCTTATTTCAAGATTGTTTACATCTCAGGGGAAAAAAAAATGTGAAGGGGTAGGATAACTAGCAATAGTTAGCCCTCTCAGATCTGTTCCAAAATAATTTCATAGTTATTTCACCAAAGTCATTGATTAAATGTAAAAGCAAATCAATGTGAGTACAGATCTCAATAGAATGACTCACAGAAATCTCTCCAGGTTGATAACAATCAATTAAATACTTCTCTAGCAAAGTATAAATGGCAGTTAAAGAAACAATGCAAATAAGAAAAAAGTCATGTAAGGGGAAACAAAACCCTCAAGAATGCATATTTCCACCTAATTTATAATCTTCTTACCTCCCCAAAATAGTTTCGACTAGGCTTACCCTAAAACTACCTAATTTTAAAGGGTTTACTTAGACAATTTACTATTATAGACTTCTACTCTTTAAAAAGCAAACTTTTCAAAAAATTCTTTTAATCCTTGTTAGCCACATTTCTTCGCAAAACTATGATACCCTAACTATTAAAAAATTCTATTTATTAAAGTAAGCACAATTATCTTCAGATTTTTCACTAATACAAAAATGAATTCCCAACAATTTTCAAAATTAGTGAAGTTTTAGTACTGCTTAATCTTTTGCATCCATATAAATAATATTTCAAACTGATACTTTAAAAAGCTGAGCCAAGGGAGAGGGGTGGGGACTACGATGAAATATAAAGTAAGAAACGATAAGAAAATGGAAATAAAGATATCTTGGAATATGAGGAGGCCAAGAACAGGGTGCTTGGAACAAAAATCCAAAAAGGAAGCTAGGACTATATCCATTCTTCAAACATATATTTTTATTTAAACATTTTTTCAGTCACTTTCACCAATTACATTTTTAGTTTACAGAATAAACAACAACTTAGGCACGAAATCCTGAGTTGCATATACATAACAGTCCAATTTCAGGAAACCCTACATCTTCCTTTCCTCTATTCAACTGAGGTTCCCCTAATAATTATTCATGGGTTTAAATATACTTTTTCAGCTTCAGACAATTATGTACTTCAATTTTTTCATATAAAAGGTGAGGGCTATAAGTCCAGAGAAGATAAAGCTGTTATTTATCCAATGTCACAGTTAGAAGTCAGGTTCCTGGGGCATTAGTTTAGTGTTCTTTACATCATATCACCTGCCCCAAAATTATGTGCTTGGGTTCTAAATACAGAAGTATAAAACAGAGTCTCTGAAGAAGCATAGCTGATTCTGGACACAAGGCAAGCTCACATGAAATAACTAGAAATGATGAAAATAACAGCAAAACAAAGGTACATGTTATAAAGAAAGCCTAAAAGTTCTCTAAGAGCTGAGTTTGGGGGGAGGTGAGTGTGGGAAAACAATGAGGGCATGGGTACTAATCGAAGGCTTCTTTTGTAAAATTATGCAAAAATGTCATGTCTATAAAATACTCCATAAAATGGAATCTGTCCAATCATTTCATATCGAGCTGCAACTTACAAGACTGTTTTCAGCACTGAATCTCAGGTAAGACCTCAACTGTTTTTTCTTACTCTTCTAACAGAATTCTAAGGAGGAAATAGAAGTGAGATGGTGAGAATGACAGATTTTGCCCAGCAGAGTGGAAAAAAAAAAAAAAGTCAGATGGTGAGAATTAAGATTTTTTTCCAAAGAAATTAGAATTTTATGAATACAGTACTAACAGAACTACACTAGGATGGCCTTAACAATCCAGAATAAACAGTAAAAATGGAATAAACTCCAGAAAACAAGTGCAAAATTTATTTATAAGGACATTATTCAAATAAACTTAAAAACAGAAAAGTGGTTTTTAAAAGTAAATATAACATCTTAGGGGAAAAAGGGGAACTAGTAGATACTATGTTGTAGTTATTGTCAACTATCATTCAGAAGGCTTAAAGAGAAAAACAAAAAATTCCAAAAGATACCTATTGTATTTCACATTCACTTTCCCTTCTCCAATGCAACTAGTTTTTAAAATAATCAGCTACTTTATTTACTCTTCTGTTGAACTGGGACACCTTTTGCTTAACACTTTATATAAAAGATCCTCATAACTTATTTCAAACTGTGTCCTCTGTGGAAGTTAGAAAAACAAAAAACAAAAAACAAAACTGCAAAATACCTTAAGGTTAAGTTTTGTCATTTTTTAAACAGCCACAAAAAGAAAACAGAGAATAGCTACAAAACAGAAAAGAAAGATTAATCCTAGGGTAATAAACTAGTGATAAAACATATAAAATTAGTCTTGCCTACACGCAATTAGTAAAATAGTACTTTGTTCTTGCCAAAAGGATATAAGCGCTTTTACAAATGCTATTTTTATTCAAACCATTTTAAGTGGAACTGCACAAATAGTTGTGTTTAAACCTAAATTGAATGCCTTTATGCAAATCATGGAAAATTAAAAGAACACTTAAAATAAACATGTAAAAACATTAGCAAACAAGTCAATTAGATAATTAAATATTTTTCTAAAAAAAAGAAAGGGACTTCTAAAGGCAACAAAAATATAAAGCAAAAAAACTATATAAAAGCATTTCACTCTTACAAAGACAGGAAAGTTAATAGCTTTGCTCTATTTTCTTTTTCTTTAATGAATGACTAGAGGAAATGAGACAAAAATTAAAAGTACCACCTTAATTAATGAACACAAATATCAAGAACAAAAGGCAACTGACTGACAGTCAAGCTTTAATAATGCATTATATTTTGAGCCCCTAATAGAAAAAAAAAGAAGCGAATTACATTTCAAATCCTTTGCGAATGTAAATTAAAAACAGCTGCCACACATGATCTATAAAGAGGACAGCATATAATCCAGAGAGGAAAGCCGAGAGAAAAACACTTTCAGCATTTCACTAAAGCAAATTACAGTGTAATAATCATGTGAATAATTTATCTATGTAAGAGTAATTGCAACAACAGAAAAACAAATAAGGAAAAGGAAACATGAACAAAAGAGATGGTCCTTAGAGACTTTCCAAATTAATATTGTGAAGTATACCTTTGAAGGAAATCCATGTTTTCGGCTATATTTCTTATTAGGCCTCAGTTCCCTGTCATTCTGAGGAGGTCTGTCAACTTTCCCTTTTGGATTTGTGGTAACGTCAATGTCTGAAACCTATTCTTGTGAAGGTGAATTCCCTAGTTTGTCCTCAATGCACAGCTGAATTCTCAGACTAAAAGACGCCTCCTTTATTAAATAGTGTAGCATATTAATTTCTTAACACAAACTCCTGTTTAACATACAAGCCAGCTTGTAAACACAGAAAATTTACCAGTCCATCTTTTTTAAAAAAATCAATTCACCTCCCCCAAGTGGCAGTAAACATAAACTTTAAAGTTTCTGTAGACTATACTGTTGCTTAGTGTAATTATCAAATTCTATGCAATTTCTAAGTTATGCAACTGCTAAAGGGCATTTTAGTATTTAATCTGCTACATGATATTAATCAACTTTCACAATGTCATGATGTTACTTATTTTGAAAGAAAGGTCTCATCATGGTGAACACTTTAGATGCTAGTATTTAATTATAATTATCAACTATACCATTTCCCATCCCTCCCCAACAGAATCCCTTTAATCCACACTGCCATAACCCTTCCATTTCTGCTGTAAGGACGAAATTATTCCCAGAACCACTGTAAATAAACAATTTCCCCACAGCAAGATCCTTTCAAACCCTCCAAGTGTATCTCCCATTTAAAATCATGTAAAGAAAGGAAATCCAAATTTCCTCTTTGAATTAGGAAGGGCAGGGAAGAGAAAGGAGGCAGATAAGAAAATATGCACATCAATACTAAAAGGAAACAAACCCTCAAATTCCTAATGCTGACTGGTGTTTTGGAACATACCCCAAAAACAAAAGATATACATGGTTTTCCTCTCAAAAGAAAAGCTTTATTGGTAATCGGTTTTAATAAAGTTTACTACTGCATAATCATAGGCACATCTGTTAAAATAAAAATGTTTAAAAGTACACTAGTTTCAAAACACAGTTCTATGAACTGTTTATTTTACAAATCTTTCCTCAAAGTTCTGTAAATTCCTGATTATTTTTCCAAAAGGCAGTATTTTGATAAATTTCATTTTTCAGAATCAGAAACTATAGTATTTTTCTCCTTGTGAATGAATCACAATGTAAACTCTATCCTGCCCCATTTACTTAGTCTTCATCTCAATTTTTCAGTCATCTGGTTTTGCACAGTACTAGGCTAAAGCCTGAGAAATGAAAAATCCTAATACCCTTAAAATGATTCTTCACAGGTAAATGAACTTAAAAACTTTTCCAATAGATTATATACTATGTAATTACTAATGATACTCTGTACTTACAGCCTTTATAGCGACGAAGAATTTTAACTTTCTCAATGCTTCCTGAAATTAGTAAAGCTGTGCTTAACAAAACAAACTGGAAAAACAATGTTTCTTTAAGTTGAAAATCAGAAATTACTAATTTTCAAATCAACCATTAAAACTATTTTTAATGTTAATAAATAAAACTCTAAAAGTTCCCTGTTTAAGCATAGAAGAATATATACAGCAGTAACAATTTGAGGGTTTCTTCCCCGGAATACACTTTTCATTAAGGCACACCTGTAAAATATCATCTTGAAAAATGGGGTAAAATTTAAATCTTCATTTCCAGCACTTTAATTACCAAAAAGCCGCTTACCGTGGTATCTGAAGCCTCAGACTGCACATCTATGTTTAGCGATGTGCTCTCAGCTACAGAACCAGATCCCACAGCTGAATCTATAGTCCGAACATCCTCCTCCTCATTTTCTCTAGCCTGAAATATTTTAGTGGTATAAATCATACAACTATTAAAAAGGGCAATAAAATGTTATAATGGATGGCACGATTTTTGAAAATATGTTAACTCCTCTGGGTTGGCATTGGAATGTCATTAGTACATGTACACTGACACACTACAAAAATAACTAAATACATTATTTAAAAGGTCCAAAACTTACAAGGATTTTTTGGAGAAACTTCATATATGACTTTTCTTGCTCTTTAAGATGATCTATTAGATGAGTAAGACGCTCAACATTAGCAGATCTTTCATTTTTTTCCACAAGATCTTCCCGCATGGAACTAGCTTTAGTAATATAGTCACGAATTTGAACAAGCCTGCTTACAATCTGCAGGGGAAATGTTGTAAAACTTATTTGCATGAAAGTACACAACATCTAAAATTGAGAATAATTCAATAGCAACAATTTTACTTATTATACTTCTAGTATTATGTGAATTCATACACACAAAAAATGTGAATGCAACCTAGATTTTAAT
>NW_007726889.1:245424-252767 GCF_000696425.1 Galeopterus variegatus
TAGTAATATAGTCACGAATTTGAACAAGCCTGCTTACAATCTGCAGGGGAAATGTTGTAAAACTTATTTGCATGAAAGTACACAACATCTAAAATTGAGAATAATTCAATAGCAACAATTTTACTTATTATACTTCTAGTATTATGTGAATTCATACACACAAAAAATGTGAATGCAACCTAGATTTTAATCAAAACATAATCGACAATATTAAGATCTCCAATCGCTGTCAATTCAAAAATAACTTTCAAAATTATTTTAATCTACATTATCTGAAAAATTTTATTTATACAACAAAACTGCACACAAAACTTATTCATGTAAACATTCTAATATTCACGTTAACATTTATTTATAAAGTATTAAAAATACTTTTGAAAATACTTTTCAAAACAATAATATCACTATTTAAAAAAATTCTGGGCCAGCCTGTAGCTCACTTGGGAAAGTGTGGTGCCAACAACACCAAGGCCCCAGGTTCAGATCCCTATATAGGGATGGCCGGTTAGCTCACTTGGGAGAGTGTGGTGCCGACAACACAAAGTCAAGGGTTAAGATCACTTTACTGGTCATCTTTTAAAAAAATAAATAAATAAAATAAAATAAAAAATACAAAAATTCTTACAAACAACTGTTAATGATATTGTTCCCAACCCCCTTTACTAAAAATTGGCAATGCAGTATTTGGCATATAAACAAAAGCCTTAATTAACCTGAATATGCTATTTCTACAATCATTTAGGATAAAAAGAAATTTATTTTGTTTTAAATAAATCTACTAGATTAATGAGGAGGACCAGGGAATTACTTTAATTCCACCTAAAATTCCTATGTGCGTAACCTAATACAATTTTTTAAATCTTGGTGTTTATACTCTGAGGTTTGTGAAAACAAAAAGCAAAAGAAATTTTATTACCTGGCTGCTCTCCATTGCAGGTTCTCCTCTTCCATCTTCTTCAGAGACTTGACAGTTTTGCAAGAGGTCATTACTTAAAGCAGAAGCAAGCAACTCTTTACATTGTGCTGATCCACTCAATTCTCTCTTTTGAGGACTTGTAGCAGCATCTTTGCTTTTGTTAGTATTAATCTGCATAGGCAAAAAGTTGAAGGGCTTTCGGTTTTCACTAAGCTGACGTTTGTTGTTAGCAGCTGTCGCTCTACCTTGAGAATCACTTCCAATGCTTCTCTATATGTGAAAAAGAAATCAAATCACACAGACATTAACTTTTCAACAATTTGTTTTAAAAATTATGTTCTTTGTTTCACCATCAGACACTGATTCAGGAGGTATGCATAAACTGCTTTGTAGCAAGATTTGAAAGAGCTTCAGATCTACAAAATTCTTTTAATAAAATACCAAACTTTAATTAGCACTTCATAAGTCTTCATTTTGCTGAGACCACTCAACTGATGAATATGAACAAGATTAGTCTAAATGGAATATAAGGATTATGGACCACATTTATAACTCATACTGCCATTTGTTACTTCCTTATAGGATTTTTATAGGCTTTGGAACCAATGAATCAATGTCAATATGAACATCAGCATATCAGTCTAAAGATGTGTCTACATGAAGCATTGTCTGAAAAAGTATTCAGCTCAGTGCCTGGCATACAGTAAGTGTTCAATAATTAGGAAATAAATATAAATGATATATGATCATCACTATCACCGTATCAGACTTGAATCTACCTTTATGCATATTTGGAAACCTGCTTATCTCTGTAAAGTACTGATATGACAGTAAAATATTTGTCAAGAGTTTATCATTTCTACTTGCTTTTAGGTCTAAACTTTATTTCAGTGATTTTAAGTACAAAACATTTTATGCTAAATTGAGGTAATCCAGCACACCCCAAACTTAGCCAATGATAATTATACTTAACTGGGTCTTTCCACTTAATAGCAATTTTATTCAGTTACTAAAATTCAAAATTTAGTTTCATAATGAAATCATTTAAGTTAGTCATACAACATAGTAAGAGAGTCCAGAAAAACTTGTCTTTAGCAAGTTTAGAAGGCTTTGTTTCCCTCCAAAGAACACAGTACTATCACCACTGATTAAAATTCTTTCCATATGCACAGAAACTGAAAAAAAAAAATAGTAAATAAACAGTTCAATTTTTTATTCTTAAGACAAATTATTTAATCCACTTCAAGTATTTCCCATAGTCATAACTTAATTTTTAAAATAATTCACAAACCTGATCTAAATCACTGAAGTTTATCCGCTGTTTAAGTTTCTCTAATTCTGCTTGCTCTGGGACAGACATCTGAGTCATGTATCTACTGTGTGGAAAGGTATGTGGAGTCTTTGTTTTTCGCCTTCCAACTCCTGGTGATGACTCCGGAGAAATATCATTAGTTACCCTTTTATCACTCTCTACAAACTTTTTCTTATTCTTTTCTGATGATCTATTTGCCTTCTTCTGTTGGCCACCCCAATCCTTTAAAAAAGTAAAAGTAAAAGTTAATCTGGCCTCTATCAAACCAGGAAAATAATTTGGTATGCTTAAAAAACTTTGGTCAGACTTAAAAATGACAAAATATTTTTCACATAAACATATACTCTTAGAGACAATTTTTTATTTCTATTAACCCATTTTTTCCTCATTATCTATCCTAATTTCACAGCCTATCCTTTAGAAAATATATTAGTCATCCCTCAGTATCCACAGGAGATTGGTTTCAGTACCCCACATATACCAAAATCTGCAGATACTCAAGTCCTGCAGTCAGCCCTACAAAACCCACAGATATGAAAAGTCAGCCCTCCCTATCACTCAAATACTGTATTTTCAACCTGCGGTTGGTTGAAAAATCTGCAAATAGAATGGACCCAAGCAGCTCAAACCAGTGCTGTTCAAGGGTCAACTGTATTTTCCTATCATAGTTCATTAACAAATACAAATCCCTAAATCCCAACCCTGGAGTCAATCTGAATATTTTCAAAAGCATTTTTAAAAATTGTTTCTTTTCTACTTATAAACTGAACAGATAAATAAATTATAGATACCTTTACTGGCCTTTAAAGTCTGTACATGTGGTAAAAAAAAAAAAAAAAGAAAAGAAAAGAAAAAAGAAAAAGATAAATTGACCTAGTTTTTAAAGTAATTACTGGTCTGAAGAAATGCTCCACTGTGTGACCCTAGGCAATATATTTAATTTCCCATAGTCTCTGTTTCCTAATCTCTAAAATAGTGTCACCTTTAAAATAGGATTAAATATAAAGAAAAAGATAAATTGACCTAGTTTTTAAAGTAATTACTGGTCTGAAGAAATGCTCCACTCTGTGACCCTAGGCAATATATTTAATTTCCCATAGTCTCTGTTTCCTAATCTCTAAAATAGTGTCACCTTTAAAATAGGATTAAATATAATATAAATAGTGCAAAAACATGCAGTGGTGAGAAAAAGAATTTTTTAAATTTAAAAAATAACACACATAAAATAGTACAATACCTAGCACTTAGAAAGCAATAAATATAGCTATTATTACCTTTATAGGCAAAAATATACCACATGATAATATCTGATATGGAATGACAAAAAGTTTTTTAGATGTTTAATGTTTTAACTAGAAAACACTTTTATTTACTTAGTTATACTTACATAACCTACTTCATGCAACAAAAAGGTCTAAAATTCCCACCTTATCTATAGTGGAAGTATCTTTTAGTTACTACTATAGTAAAACTACTTGGGATATTTTCCTCATTTATAACAAAACTCCCTTCTCTATAAACTGCTCCTCCACCCCAAGCTATGTGTGGGTTTCCTACCAACCTGTTGTACTACTTAGCCCACCCATTCCTGGCCAAAGATGACTGGAAAAGAAATGTGTATCTAATCCAAATTGGAATGATAATACTTTAAGATTTCAAATTGGGACTAAGAGATACCTAGTCAGTATATAATTGCAGCCACGACTAAAAACTTTACAATGATGGAGCGAGCAGCCAGAGTATACCATGTGAAAAAGAAAAGAGAAAGCTGGTCTATTTAAAAAAAGTAGTGTTAAGCAGAGGCACTAAGAAGCAGAGTCAGCATAGTAAAAAGGAAATTCTTGACAACTTTCTAGTTCCTTTTCCCAGTCCTCTCCTAAAACCCAGCTGTGTATCTTTAATATGGTTTCCATAAAACACCTTTACATCCTTATAAATCTCCTTTTTGGTTTCAGCTAACTCAAATTAATTTCTGTAACCTGCAACGAGTGTGTTCAACTACTATAATAAATAGCCCAAGATCCCTTAATATCTTGGACTGCAAGTGTTAACGAAGAGTTAGTAAGTTAGATGTGGTCAGAGTAAAGTTGCATTTTAACATTAGTAGTCAACAAAACACCATCAATACTAAAATATCATACCATATTGTTGAGTCGATCATCAACACTCTCAGTGCCCCAGTTTTGTAAATCCTGATCATTCATACCTTCTTCAAAAGGACCTCCTCCTGTGGCCATACTGCTTTAACAATTAATTTTCTGCAAAACAAGTAAAAACTAAGTTTTTAACACATAAAAACAAACCTTAATTTTTAAATCATTCCATGAAACTTAGTAATATAAAGTTATCACTGAAACGCTGATTAGTGTGGTTTGTTTGTTGATGGATAGCCAGTACTGAAACACTGATTTTTATGAAATGAAAAGAGGCACTGTCAACCACGCATCACAAACAAATTGATTTAGCTGCTATAGGCATATTATTATTAACCTAAGTAGGACTTTGGATTTCCTCTAGGTATGGAACTGTACAGGTTGAAGGGGGACTAGGTAAAAGAGGAGAGGTTGACATAGTGCTGATAACACCAGGCACCAGGTCAAGGGTTTGGATCCCTGTACTGACCAGCTGCTAAAAAAAAAAGGGGGGGGGGAGAGCTTGAGATAATTTTATTTAAAATTCAAGGGCAGGGAAAAGCCATTAGACTACAAACAAAAACACTAATATTCAAAAGAATTAGACAATTTTGCCAAGAACAAAAATCCAACTTGTTTTTATTCTAAGATCCTAACTCATCCATTCACTACAGCATAATATTGAAAGAATTCTCATCCACGAAAAAGTAGAATTTATCCCATGAATGTTTTAATGTTAGAATATCTATTAGAATAATATAATACGTTAACAGACTACATAGGTTAGATTTTATCATTTCAAAATAAAAAGTGATATGATAATTTGAGAAATCTTACAAAGTACAAATACACTGATACTTCCTACAGTTATACTTTTTTTTTACAGCTTTTTTTAATGACCGTATATTCCTTTAATAGTTCTCTAAAGAGTTGAAAAGAAGTATTGTATATTTTGAACCGATAATCAACAGTATACTTAAAACAAGACATGAAGGACAACCCTACTAAAATAAACAAAACAAGAATGCCACATATCAGTAACTTAGCACTGTTTCAAATGTTCTATCAAAGTGAAAAATATAAAACAGAAATATTAATGCTGAAAAGAGAAAAGGTGCTATTCATAAAGAACATGCATGGGCTGGCCGGTCAGCTCGGTTGGTTAGAGTGCAGTCTTGTAACCTCATAAAGAATATGCATTAAAAAAAAAATCAAGAGTACTTTGAAATATCACCAATAACCACAGAAAATATAATGGGGAAAAATAATAGTGATAAACATATAAACTATCTAGGAATAAGATAATTTTGGCCAAATGTGAAGAAGCATTATTAAACTCTATAAAACAATAAAAGAGAAAATTTGAGTAAGTAGAAAAACTATCTTCCCTGGTGGGAAAACTAAATATTGCAAACATACCATTTTTTCTAAAATGTATGGGGCTTAATGTAATTCCAATAAAAATCCCACTAGGATTCTTCTTGGAACTTGAAAAAATAATTCTTCGGGGCTGGCCCATGGCTCACTCGGGATAGTGTGGTGCTGATAACACCAAGGCCACAGGTTCGGATCCCATATAGGGATGGCCGGTTGGCTCACTGGGTGAGTGTGGTGCTGACAACACCAAGTCAAGGGTTAAGATCCCCTTACCGGTCATTTTAAAAAAAAAAGAAAAAATAATTCTTAAATTCACCTGGAAGAATAAATAAGTCAGAAAAAAAATTTTAATATCTGAAAAAATAAAAGGGTAAAAAACTAATCCATGACTTCCACCATTCCTAGCGTCTACGAGGAATTTTCAAAAAGTTTGTGGAAACAGTCTTATTATCTTTTAATTCTATTTTTCCATGAACTTTCTGAAGTACCCTCATATATTGTTAAATTAGTGCCAGCCCCAAAACAAAAATTCTCAAATATGCCAATTAGAAAAATTTAATAAGAAAAATTAATCACAGTAACATTTACTTTGCTTAGTATATGCCAAGCACCACACTAAATACTTTATGTCCATTACATCACTTAATCCTCACAATAATTATATGTAGGAGTATTCGATTGATGGGACAATTTGCTAACAATTTTGAAAAAGGTTTATATAGAGCTTTAACAACTTTTCTTAGCTGGGATTCTTCATCTCAATCTCAGATCACAGAAAAATGATTTGCGTTACTAATTTCTCAATCTCCCAAGGATGATATATACCCAGTACCATTCCAGACAAAAAGTTAATTCACATTAAACATTATGTGCCTTAGGCATTTAGAGCTTAATTCTCTCACAATTGAGAAAGGCTGCCTTATACCATAACACCAAAATAGTAGACTAAAAATAGACAAAATTAAGAAAATCAAATAAATAAGATTAAAAAGAGACAAACAAGAAAATAGAATGAACTTGAAAAACAGAAATCTTATAAATTTAGAACACAAAGAAAAAAGAAAAAGTTCAACAGTTTATTCACATAAAAGTGAATTCTAAGTACGCTGAGAATAAATAGCAAATAAGAAACTGGGGAAAAAAATCTGAAAGAAATATGAAATATACAGTTAATACCCTTATTAGATAAATAACTGTTTTTAAAAAACAGGAAAAATAAGCATGAATAGGCAATTTACAAAATAAATTAGTAAACATAAAATTATAAGAATATTAATAATGTCCCACTGCAAATTAAAATAAAGAACTATTAAAGTAGCTAAATCTCATATAAATTACATATTACCTAATCCTGATGACAGTAAAGGGAAACTAGAATTCTCAGATACTATGGTGAGATTGTAAACTAGTATAATCTTTGTAGAAAGCATTTTGGTAATACTCTGCATCAATAACTAAAACTGAGTTTTTGATCCAGTAACTCTACTTCTCCATATCTAATCTAAGAAAACAACCTTAAATATGGGGGAAAAAACTACAATAAAGTTGTTTATTGTGCTCCAACTGTGATAAATAGAAAAATAACTGTCAGGGCCGGCCCGGTGGC
>NW_007726889.1:253684-264679 GCF_000696425.1 Galeopterus variegatus
ACCGGTTCCCGCTCACTGGCTGAGCGAGGCGCGGGAGCAACACCGAGGGTTGCAATCCTGTTGCCGGTCCCCGGTCCGGTACGGGGACAACACTGAGGGTTGCGATCCGTTGCCAGACACGGAAAAAGACAAAAAAAGACAAAAAAAAAAGAAAAAAGAAAAATAACTGTCAAATGACAGAATAAATGCTATTAGGCAAATTGTCCTGCATACACTGGATAGAATACTAAGTATCCTTCAAAATACATAATAATGAAGCCTGCACAATATAGCCTGTCTTTACAACATGAAAAAAGTCATAAAATATTTTTAAAGCAATATGGAAAACTGTACAGTCATGCATCACTTAAAGACAGGGAAACATTCTCAGACCCATCATTTGGCAATTTCATCACTGTGTGAACATCATAGAGTATACTTACACAAACCAAGATGATATTGCCTACTACACATCAAGACTACATGATATAGCCATTATAATCTTATGGGACCACCATCGTACATATATACACAGTATGGCACTGACTGAAACATCATTATGGGGTTTATGACTGTATATAGATGTTTTTAAACAAAAAACTAAGAAATTATACTAAAATGCTTTCATGAAAGCAATTATTGGTGACAGGATAGAAATGTGACAATTTTTCCTCTTTTCTCTGTCTTATATATTTCAGTAATAGTTTACATTATTTTTTACACTAGAAATATATTTAAGAACTTCTAAAAATAATCAATACCCACAGAGAGGTATGTCTGGTGAACTGAAACAACTCATTTAAATGAAACATTTCACAACTACTGTTTTCTAGATGTACTGGCATAATCTATAATCTTAAAGAATAGGAGCTTAAGAAATAGACACACAATAAAGATGACAACAAATTTAAAAGTACTAAAAGCAAATTGTTTTAAAACATAAATTACAAGAGAAAATTATTAAGATATTTAAAAATTATTAAAATATTTTTTTAAATTAACATATTTAAAAATGATCTTACATATCAATTTTATAATAAAATAGAGTATGTTATACTTTCTATCAGTAGAATAATAAAGTAAATTTACTTTAAGATGAATTTATTAATATATTTTGAGAGATGTTTTATTCTATTTTAACATTACAATAAATTCCCCCTAAAATGCAGTTGTTCTAAAGATCTACTTATAGACCAATGACTTTGAACCCTATTAAAATAAGTTTCTAAAATAATTTTAAAACCATACATTATAATTAATTTGTTAATTATAATTATAATATAATTAACAGATCAAATATCTTTAAAGTCTTTTTAAAAAGAACATTTACTAAAAAAAGTCTTGTCTATTAAACTAATAAAATAAAAAAATTTGTCCACTATATTTTGATTACNTAAAGTAAATTTACTTTAAGATGAATTTATTAATATATTTTGAGAGATGTTTTATTCTATTTTAACATTACAATAAATTCCCCCTAAAATGCAGTTGTTCTAAAGATCTACTTATAGACCAATGACTTTGAACCCTATTAAAATAAGTTTCTAAAATAATTTTAAAACCATACATTATAATTAATTTGTTAATTATAATTATAATATAATTAACAGATCAAATATCTTTAAAGTCTTTTTAAAAAGAACATTTACTAAAAAAAAGTCTTGTCTATTAAACTAATAAAATAAAAAAATTTGTCCACTATATTTTGATTACCATCAAGATAGAATATTTAATAATTTAATAATAATGATACCAAATGTGTTTAAAAGGCATACTATCAGAGAAGTTAAATTATTAGTATGAAGCTACAGAAAAAAATACATGTGAACCAATTTTCAATACATTAACATTCAGAAGATTTCTCAAAGAGTAGACATCTCTCCCTATAAAAGGTGACAAATAATGGCATGGCATTCTCTCTTCATGCCAACCTCTCTAACTACCTCAAAGTCACCATTACAAATATAAGATCTCTACCTTCAAATTTTACTCTGTAAACACATTAATATTATTATTAATAATTAATATTTAGAAGAACAGAAAGACTTTCAATAATCAAATAGAACTTGGTGACTATTATGTGAGAGATGATGAAGTGAGTAAAGAGTTAAAAGACCAACTCTAGATTTCTAGCTGGAGCAACTAGGTATGTGATGATACAGTCAAAGTGATGAGAAAAAGAACAAGTTTTAGTTGTTGAGAGAAGAGGATGATAAGTTCAGTTCTAGAAATGGTGGGTCTGAGGTGCTGATGGGACACCCAATTAAATCTGTTTAGTAGACAAATACCGATCTCTCAGAGAAATCTGAGCTGAGAGAGATCTGCAAGTCATCCGCTCATAAAAGTACTTGAGGTGAAACAGAGGGCTCAGGGAGAAGATGATGAATAACAGAAGTAGACCAAACCTTAAAGGACACTCATATTTAAGAGACAGCAGAGGAAAAAGACATTGAGAAAGTACAGAAAAGAAAGAGAGAAACCAGGAGAATGTGACAAAAAGGGAAAAGTATATCAAGGAGAAGGATGTGATAAGAAGCCAAATGTTACTTTGTCAAATTAGAGAAGTACTAAGAAGTGTCCACTTGGATTTAGCAACAAGGAGGTTACTGCTTGTTAAGACCTTGGTAGGAAATTTCAGCAGGGTGGGTGAGGATCAATTCCCAAACTGAAACATATTATTGAGGGGAAGGGGAAAAAATAAAGTCATAAGGTAATATTTTTAAGGAATCAGTCTATGAAGGGAAGCAAGCAGAGATGGACATGAAGAAAGTTTTATAAAAATCTTGAGCATGTTTAAAATTTGTTGGGAAAGAGCACACAGTGGGAGGGATGCTGAAGATGCAGAAGAAAACAGAGACAAGCAAATAGTGTGTGGTCTCTGAGAAAGTGAGAGCAATTAGGATCGAGGGCAAAAGAAAAATGATTAGCTTTAGACAGGCAGAGGAACACCTCTTTCATTGAAACAAAAGGAAAGGAGGAAACGATGGAACTGGTTGGAGGCTGGTTAGCAGATTCAGTGGTAGGAAGTCAAAGGAGTTCATAAGTGATGTGAAGTAGGAAGGACTGTACATTAAATGTGAGAGTGTGAGATGGCAGTGTCTGAGAGATGTGAGAAGAACAGAGAATGGAAAATGACAGTGGGCAGTACTAAGGACTCAGTTCAAACCAGAGACCATTTATCGATACCAGTAATATGCACTGCAATTTTTTTTTTCAGCAGTACTCATCAGCTTCTATATAAGCACTCCCTTAAATCCATCTAAGTTTATCATTTTACCAGGTAGGTTTATTAGAAAAACAATGAGATGAGAAAGTTGAAGCGTCAGAAAACAATTGGTGCTGGGTGATGGATTACAGTATGGGCAGCTGAATGGAGATAAAAATAAAATTATTCTACTTCAAACAAACACTTCAACCCATATTATGCCCTACTAAACTAGCTATTGTTAACAGCTTTATTTGGCTTCCTTATCTTACTTACAAAGGTACAAAATAAAAATATACTATGGCAATTTTAAGCTACTTTCAGTGAGAGATCATTTTGAAGAAATCCTGCTGCAGGATTCTTACTATGGAGAAACATTACATATGTCTAAGTAGAATACCACAGAATTCATTACCATGAAACTGTATGACTAAGGTTTACCTCTGAAATAAGAATATAAGATAAAGAAGAAATTCAAATAAATCAAGAAAAAAAAAGATTATTTTCCTGAAAATCTTTAAAGTTAAGATATTATTTCTTGAATAGCATTAAATTACTTACAACTGTCTCTGGAAATACTTATTTTTCAACTGAGAGCTGTAAATCAAGATTTTAGAAATTCTCATTACCCAAATAAACTCATGTTGAAAATAAACAGTTACTTTTTTTTCTAAATTTAGAGAAACAAAATAACCAAAGCTGGTATTTTATATATCTGTACAAGTTTTCTAAGGGTTGCATTATTGGGGTATTTCCTTTACTAATTATAAAACAGAAATAGCCAGTACATTGTTTTAAAAGCCTTGCTACCGTGTATAACTAAGCACTTTTAATGAAAACTGAGAAAATGCATAAGTAGCTATTATTATGTGTCCTTTAGCCACAGTTTCGTTTGAGGAATTTCTCAATTTCTCCTCTTTAGATGGTCAAAAAAAAATCATACCTAAAAAATCATACAGGGGGCCGGCCCGTGGCTCACTTGGAAGAGTGTGGTGCTGATAACACCAAGGCCACGGGTTTGGATCCCTATATAGGGATGGCCAGTTAGATCACTTCGGAGAGCGTGGTGCTGACCACACCAAGTTAAGGGTTAAGATCCCCTTACCGGTCATCTTTTAAAAAAAAAAAAAAAACAACATACAGGATCTTTTCATCAGCTCCTTCACTCTTTGACCATTCTGTCAGCTCAATTCTGGATAAACCCCTCTACCTGCTTTCTCTACTTTTACTCTCAAACTGACAAACAGTGAGGAAATAGTCATCAAATGGCACTGGTTGTGTACACTATTAAGGTATACGATACTATACTACACACACAAACACTTTCAATAAGTTTCAAGTAAGTAAGTTTACAAGTTTACTCCATTACTATTAAGGTATACGATACTATACTACACACACAAACACTTTCAATAAGTTTCAAGTAAGTTTACAAGTTTACTCCATGAGGCAAAGCACATTGTCTACTTTGCTCACTGCCCTATCTCCAGTATTTTACAATCATTATGTAGCGCACTGTAGGCACTCGATCAAATTGGTAAAATAACTATATTGCTATACATCTCTTGAAACCCCCTAGTGAGAAAAGCAAGGTCTTCCAATGTGAGAATTCAATTATTCTATATTTTTATTCCTCTTATCTATCTTTCCTAATGTGCTAAAAAGATATTTTATAACTGATTGTATAATTCTTTTTATTTTACTAAACACCTACTATACAGCAATCACTCTAGTGTTAAAAAACTCTAATACACACACTCAGGTTTGACCTTTCCCCGAGTTCCATTTTTCTTGTCCTATTTTGTTAAACACTAGTTAAAACACTGGGAATTATAATTAAGATATAAATCAACTATCAATTTGTATTTTCTCATGACAGTCTCATTTCAGGCCTCACAGAGAAAATACAATTGGCCTTCCATATCCACGGGTTCTGCATCTGTGGGTTCAAACAACCAAGGATCAAGAATATTCGGGAAAAAAAATTCCACACAGTTCCAAAAAGCAAACTTGAATTTTCTGCATGCCAAGTACTACACTGAATCCACACAAATGAACTGATGTATAAGCATTATACTAGGTATTGTAAGTAATCTAGAGATGATTTAAAGTTTACGGGAAGAAATGCATAGGATATATGCAAATTCAGTACTACGCCATTTTACATAAGGGACTTGAGCATCCCAGATTTTGGTATCCTTACAAGGTCCTGGAACCAATCCCCCACTAACAGTGAGGGATGGCTGTATTAAACAAATTTTAGAAATGGGCTTTTTAAAAATTTTAACACTAGAATAAATTCAGACTATTTCTTTCTGAGATTTTATTGTAAAAGAGCAATTATATCTAAATGCTTTTTCAAAATTTCTTCTAATTCTCATCCTTTAGTCATTTAATTTCAAAACTGTCCTTAGCAAGCAATCACTTAACTTTCCCTCAGTGAACTTACAATCCCCAGCACTGACTTTTCTCTGCTGGTCAGAGAATACCTCTATAAAACCAGCATGTGACAATGCACTATGCACAAAAACTAATGTTTAAAGTCACTCTAGACAACTAAAAGAACTTCAATCATAGATATAACAAGTAGAGGAGATCATGAAAAAAATAAACAGCCAATTAATAGAAATGTTGTAGAAGAAGATAACTTGAGATAAAATGGATTTTGAATCAGAGGCTATCCAAACAGTTGTTACAGAACAAATTCAAACTCAAATCAGCTGAAGAAATTCTGTGAAAACAAAGAAATTTCAAAAGGTATTGCATAAACCATTCCAGTATTTAATAATTAGGAATTACGAGGCTGTTTTCCCACTAAAGTATGAAACAATACCAAAGCGGCACACCAAAAAGTATGACAAACAGGACAGCAGATCTAGAATATTTATTTACTTAGGCAGAGGGCCCTCAATCATGCACTGTTATTTTGATACAGTCTTCTACAACTATAATACAAAGGACAATAATATGTACAATGTCAAATTACCTGTTTAGAAACTCGCCTTTGCAGCTAAGAAACAGTTCTTTTCCTGCTCCACACTTCAAAGCTGTTGCCTGCTTATGATTTAAAAAAAAAAAAAATGTATCGCTTCAGTAAATTCTTTATTTAGACTATGAAGTATAGAATGACAAATATGATACTCATCATCTAAAATACGTTTAGAAGCCGGTTAGCTCAGCTGATTAGGGCCCGCCAGGGTCAAGGGTTCAGATCCCCAGACTGGCCAGCCACCAAAAAGAAAAAAGAAAACCAACGAAAAAGGGAAATTACAATTTATCAATACTTTAAACTCAAGTTAACTTAATCCTTTTGAAAAACAATGTGATATATGTAAATGTTTAACTCCCTTAAACCTGCTAAGATCCTACCAAACAGCCATTTAAAGATCCACACCATCAGCTGGTTAGAGAGTGGTGTAAAAACACGAAGGTTGAGTTCGGTTCCTCGCACCAGCCAGCCACAAAAAAATAAAAGAAAAATTTTTTAATTAAAAAAAAAAAAAATCCGTGCCAAAGTTTATTCTTCTGATTGATCAAATCACTAACCTCCTGTCAATTTAAGAACTTGCATATCCGATAATGAAAAAATTATTTGTTCATTTATAAGCTAGCTACCTACATTATAAAATAACCTTGTTACTATATAAACCTGCCGTTCAAAAACTCAATATTATAATGGTGTCCAGCGGTCCTCACCAGGAAGGTGATAGGGAAAGAAAAGAGCAGGTGCACCCGAAGCTCTACAACACCCACTCCAGTAACCAGAGAACACAAGAAGGCGGAGTCTGGAAAGCAGTTATGGGGCGGGGGTGGTACAGACGCCCAGAAAGCCCGCTTCTTCCAGCGCCAAAACACGATCCTTCATCCGTAGGACACATGACAAGGACCCAAATCGGCCAAAGACAAACAAACAAAACAAACAAAAAAACACAAGGTGATCTCCTTAAGAGTGGGCTGCGGGATGAAAAGTTCGCACGACCAGCCTCCCTGGTGGGGCCTAATACCTAATCCTCAAACACCAGTTTCTGCAACGCAAGCAACGTTCCCAAGTCCCACTTGGCATTTAGTTTTCCCTGATTCTAACTAGATCTGCAGTATGGGAAGGAAAAGGGGCAATGGGAGAGGAGTGGGGGCAGCGCTATGCACACTCCCTTCCCAGCATAAACCCACCTTTAAGCTAATGTAAAGAACGCCTCCCCCGGCCCTTCTGCTCTAAAAATACCAGACAGGAGAAATCCCGCTGCTCACAGCTCAACCGAAACTCGAAGAGTCGCGCTGCTCCTCACCCGCCGTTCTGCACCCGAAATTAAGGACGTCAACAGCCCCACAGACTGCGGGTGGCGGGGCGCAGGCACAGTGAGGGGGCTACGTCCACCAAGGCCTGTTTCTTCGAGAACACGAGGCCGTGCCCCGGAACCCAAACCCCAGCCCCGCTCGGCTTCCACCCCCTCCCCACCCCCACCCCGCAGGGCCTTCCTGAAGCACCGGGACGCAGGGCGGCCTCCTCCCCACGGACCACGGAGAGGAGCGGAGAGGCAGGAAGGGGACTCTACAGTCGCCAACGCGCCCGAGATGCTCGCCCGAGAAATCGCGCCAGTTGGTCCCAGGAGAGGGGGTGGACCATCCGCCTAGAGAACTTGAAGCAGGCGGCAAGACCCAGAAGCCGACAGAGCAGGCGTGGGCCCGAGGCCAGGCCCGACAGCGTCAAGGATACCGGAGTCGCTGCTCTCCCGCCCCTATGGCGCGCTGCACTCGGTTGCCAAGGGCTGGAGACTCGCGGGCATTACCTGTAAACGAAGCAGCCTCTCCTGCCAAGGGCAAAGTGGCGGTCAGCCCCCACGACCGGCCACCAGCAGCGGTCCTCCCTTAAGAGACGGCAAGAGGAAGGTCCACAAGTTCCCCGGCTGCCTAAGGCCCAATGGCCGCCTTTTCTACCTCAGCTACTCAGCGCCAACCGCCGCAGCCACCGCCATCTTAGGATCTCATTGTGGTGGGAGAAGAGGGGCGGGGGGACTGCAGAGGGGGCAACGCGCGGCGAGACGTGCGCCGTCTCCTCGGCAACGGCCGCGCGGGGGCGAAACTCGCTGGGCGGGAGCCGCTGTGAGACCTACGCTCTAGTCTGGAGTCATGTGACCCGCCGGAGTCCGTGGTGTCACTTCGGGCTTTCGAGGCAGGAACGGATTACACAAACCACCAACCAGAGACTACAAAGCCCAGAATGCCAAGTCCACCTCGGGTTATAAACGCCCGCCGACTACCATGTGCAGGACTACAAATCCCAGCATGCTATGCGCTTCTCAGCGAAGATCGCCGAATGAGGGGCTCGAGGCCTGTGCGGAAGTGGATTGGTTCTCCTCCCCCTCCCCAGGCCGCTGGGAAAGAGCGGAGGCGCCATCTGGTTCTCGGTGGGCGTGTGGGCTCCGGCTGATGCTGGAAGGAGGAGACTGCCTGGGTCGCTCTTCTTTTCCTTGCCCACCCCCATCCCTGTCACGAAGGGATAGAAACAAAAGGTCCCTTACAATCTATGTCCAACCCCCTAATTTTACACGTGAGATAAATCCACAGGAATTCAATAATTTGTCAGACGTCATATACGAGTATAACTAATCAGTGGGAGGATCGTAAATATTGTTAAATAATGCCGTTTTGGATTAATTTTCTACTTTACCCCTAGAAGAACTAGATGATTTTATTTTTCTCTTTTTTTAAGCGATTATTTTAACAAAAATTACACAGGTAGTTTTTTTCAGTATAAAAATGAAAGTAAAAATAAGCAAAACAGAAAATTATCACCAAAATTTCTAGCACCCCGAGATAACTACTACTAACAATTAAGTGTATCTCCTTCTATTTGTGTATGAATGTATGTTTTTGAAAGTGGGATCCAAGTATACACACTGCATAGTCTTCATTGGCAATCGCTCTCCCTGATACAGTGCTTGGCATGTACTGAATATATGTTAATGCCTCATAAAGGAAGATCCATTTAGAAATACTCGATCAAATTTATATTATTAGGACTTTTATTGAAGTTATTTTTTATATTTAGGTCAATTTGGTGGGAAATGTATATGTCCTATGTTAAACTTTGTCTTCAGGGAACAAAAAATACCTTTCCATTTATGTATGTCTTTGGTATTTCACAGTAGAAGTTTTCAGTTTTCTTCAAATATATTTCAAGTATTTTGACTTTTTTGATTGAAGTTGTGAAGAACTACGATGGCTACAATAATAGTAATAGTGGTTATCTTGCTTTGTCTTCAATGTTAATAGGCGTTATAATGTTTAATGTTAATTTTCTAGTGTTTCATTGTGTAGTGTGATGTTGGCAGTTGGATTCAGAAAGATATTGTTTAACATTAATAAAAAATATTCATATTTTACTATGAGTTTTCATAAAGAATTGCTTCTTCTGGTTAATCAAGATGACCACTATTCTCCTTCTTTGAGCTATTAATGGAATAAATTACATGAACTAATTTCTTAGTTTTAAAACAAGAACCAGGTGATTTTAATCAATGTAATCTTGAGAAATTTTTCTCTGAACCTCTAGTCTGAATTCTCCTTTTATTTTTAATCTTCTGTCAGCAGCTCTATTAAGATTAGTAAATGGACAGGTTCTCTCCTTAAAACAAAAACACAAAATTTTGATAAAGTGACAATTAAGGCCTTCAATGTGTCTAGCAGAAGAGTTAAAACACCAGCGAATTTTAGTGGAGGGCAAGGTCATTCTACTTTTAGACAGTTTATAATCATGGAATTAAAAAGAATTTTTAAGCAAAATAAAGGTAGGGAGGAATGATGAATGGGCTTCTGTGTTCCAATAACAACAACAAATTGTTCTCAATTACCAAGAGAAACTGTTCACATAACCAATTAGTAGAACTGCATCTCACTACACAATTCAAATAAACAAAGCCCTTCCAGCCAACTGCAATTTGCTACTGTACCCAGTTGATACTATTCATTTGTCATACATTTTTTAGTATGTTCTGGGTGTCTAATACTGCTAAGTACTGAGGTAACAAAGACATAGTCCCTGCCCTTGAAGAGCTCATATTTCAGAGAAGGATGGGGAAATATGGTGTGTTGTAAATAAATTCTGTATTGTAAGAAAGATGTCATGTGGGCTCAGAGCACAGAGCAACTAACCAGTTAGGTGTTCATTGCAGTCTGGAATGACTTATCCAAATTCCACCACTGTAAGATCTTTAGATAAGTTACTTAACCTTTCTGAGCCTCAATTGCTCCATCTATGAAACGAGAGGAAGGAAATAATAATATTGCCTAACTTAAAGAGATTTTTTTGAAATTTTTCTTAGTGTTTATTTCATACCACATGCAGTGTTTAGCACTTCATCTATTATGATTTTCTTAATTCTTACAACTATCCTGAAAAGGTTGGTTCTGCATCCAACCCATTTTACAAATGAGAGGTTAAAGTTCTAGCAGCTCCAAATGGTAAAGACTAAATTTAAATTGAGAGACCAAGCTGACCAGAGTCCAAGCTGACCAGAGAGGTGGCTCCCTGGAGAGGCACAAGACCCGAGGCAACCACACACAAAAGACACTAAAGGCCAACTGAGCAGTCACAGAGGTAGCCATACCAAATTGACAAACACAACCATACCTTAGTTGGAGGCAACCACACACAAAAGACACTAGAGGCCAACTGAGCAGTCACAGAGGTAGCCATACCAAATTGACAAACACAACCATACCTTAGTTAGCTAATAGGGTCAAACCTGTCCACAGTGAAACCCCCTGCCAAAATGAATAAACATCCAAAAAAAGATACCAGAAACACAAAA
>NW_007726889.1:268300-278680 GCF_000696425.1 Galeopterus variegatus
AGAGACCCAAAAAATGATACAAAAGAGAGAATAATATTAAGTGAAATGAGTCAAACAGAGAAAAGAAATACCACATGTTCTCACTTATTGGTGGGAGCTAAAACTAAATAAATTAATTCACCCACATACACACACAAAAAAAAAACGGGGTGGGGGGGAAGAAGATATAACAACTACAATTTTTTGAAGTTATTACAACAAGCAAACGGAAAGGACATTCTTGGGTGGGAGGGGGGAGAGGGAGGAGGGAGGGAGGTTTCAGTGATGGGCCATAATAATCAACTATATTGTATATTGACAAAATAAAAATTTAAAGGAAAAAAAAAAAAAAAGAAAATGCACCCTGGCTGGTTAGCTCACTTGGTAGAGTGTGGTGCTGATAACACTGAGGTCAAGGGTTCAGACTCCCATACCGCCAGCCACCAAAAAATTTTTTAAAAAAATTTTTTTAAATTAGAAAATGCATAGAAAAAAGGGGTATCATGCTATAAGTCCCCAAAATATTCGGTATCATCATCATTTTATTTTATATGTGTATTTTTTTAATGCATGTAGAAGCCATTATTAAAACAATTCAAATGAATTTAAAAGCATTAGTGAAATTATAGTAGCTATTGGTAATTTTCTGATTTTATAGACCCTAAAAATGTCAATACTATTATGTCTGGTGGTGGGAGGAATTTGAAAAAAATTTACATTAAAAAGGGTCCTCAAACTCAAATATGGGAGTTACTGATCTTAGCAGGGAAAAGAGGAAATCAAAACATGAAAAAGTGTAAAATTATCCTTGGCATCCAAAAATTGAATATCTAATTTGGAAAACAAACATTATGGAAATGAATCAGTTTAGTATCAGTAGTGTATGACTATGCCAAATAAAAGATACAGACAGTAAATGGTTTAGTCATTAAGAGAAAAAAATAAGGCTGTATTGTCTCAGAGGTAATGATAGCTCCAGGATTTCTATGTAGGATGAAATTAGGAGCAGCAAGGGCAACGAACAAGTCCCTTAGTATTCCCCTTCACTGTCAGACATGTGAGAGGCCAATGTTAACACGTGAAAGGCAGACTTAGTGGAGGGAATCCCTGACCTGTGTGGATCCAAGTGCTTGCTGTTATAGGATTACCAATCGCACTTGCCAGACAAAACTTAAATGAAAGGCTTTTTGTTTCAGAAGATGTGGACTGGGAGACAGAGGGTAACGTCTCAACTGCCTCCCAATCGACCGAGGGCTGGGGTTTATATAGGTAAATGTATGGGGTGAAACAGGATGCTATGAGAGCTGTTATCAATGGACAGCCGCTTCCTACGTTGAGAGATGTATTGGGCAAAATAGGATGTCTGCTTTTGATACAATCTTAATCATTAAGGGCGTGCTATAAAGGGAAAACGAAGTTCTATAGTGTATACACAAGTGTGGGGATTTTTCTACATTTACAGCAATGCATGGAAATGTAGACAGGAAACAGAAGAGAGACTGTAAGAGATCTACGTTGAAACTGTGTTTCAGTTTTCCACATTTGAGAGAACTTAACATATGTATTAAAGATGTAGAGAGGGTCTAAGTGGAAGAATGATGTTTCAAGGAAACACGGCAAACCAGAAATATAGACAATACATCTGCAATGGACAATGCAGAAACCAGACAGGTTGAAGTAAGGATTCATGCAGGGTGAGGGGTTGATGTCAGAGGAAGGGACTGGGGAGGCTCAATAGCTGGTCTCAACACTCCCCATCCTTTTACCAAGTTCTTGACTCCACCACAGGAGAGAATTCAAGAGCAGAGTCACAGTAGAGAGTGAGAACACGTTTAATGTAACAGATAAGAAACAGAGGTTCCACAGAGAGAGTGCAGCCTAGCTCCAGAAACTAAACAGGGCCCACACCAAATTTAACACAAAAGTACAAAATACACACTTAAAGTTCAGTACAGATTGCAGGCTGGCTCAAGAGAGTGAGCATCTGCTAAAAGTAAACTTAACACCTCAGCCAGCAAAGTACAGGCTGGCCCCAGAAAAGTGAATAACCCTGCCTTCTGCCAGGATTCAGCTTTTATAGTTTCACTAGCTAATACACATTCATACCATCTAATAAATATTCAGCTAAGGGGGTGGTTCCCTGTTATGTAACAGTCTTGCACATGCTCAGTTATCTCTTTTTAGAGCATGTTCATTGGTCAGATTCTATCACATGCACAGACATATTCAAGAATATTCTGTGCTCTTTAGCACCTGTAGTGGAAGGTCATTCAAAGGATAAATTCCACTTTAATGAGCATGCTTGGCTACTAGCATTATATAACCCCTCTCTAGTGAGCATGCCCAGTCACTGGATTTGCATTTGTCAGCCCATTGCAGTCTCAATTCCCCTTTATTGGTGCCAAAAATAGGTCTCACAAGCAACAGTAACTTTCCTCTAGGGGAGGGCCTAAAGGAGGGGCTTGAGACCTTGGGGAAGGGTTTGAAACCCAGAGGCCTTGTTTTGAAACCTGAACCCAGGGGAACTGAGTACCTCCCATCTCAGGGTGGGGAGGTGGGAGAAGGCAAGACTGATTAACAGTTTGGGTTAAGCTGTAGAAAGCCTTTACTGATCTGAAGAGTTTGGGCTTTGTTCTGTAGGTAATGTGAAACCATCTGAGATTTTGAAAGAGGGCAAGTATATAATGAAATGGTTATTTATTTTATTTTATTTTTTTTGTCCTTTTTGAGACCGGCCGCACCGTGCTCAGCCAGTCCATCAGCACCACACTCTCCCAAGTAAGCCACAGGACAGCCCTAATCATACTTATTGTTTATGCTCCTTATCCAGTCTCTCCCCTTCCCCCTCTTCCTACCTCTCCCTCCTTCCAGCTCCCCTTCCCTGTTCCCCCTCCCCCCTCTAATAGCTATAGATTTGTTCTCTCCATCTGATAGATTAAGTGTTCCTCTGTTGGTTTGTTGCCTAGATGATCTGTCCAGTGCTGAGACAGGTGTGATCAAGTCCTCCCCTATTATCATAAGCCAGATGCTTCTTCTATTACTCTGGAGTGTGCTTTGTGGAGAGAGAGGACCTCTTCTTTTTTTTATTTTTTGGTCTCTGCTGGTGCCTTTCCTTGTGTCAATGAAGTTGAGGGTCTGGCATGTCATCTGCACAGTGGCTGTGACTGCTACTATAGAAACTAGCCACTTTTGTGGCAGCCATGGCAATTGTGGTGGTTATGGAGGGCTACGTATGAAAATGGTGTTTTTGGTGTGCTCTTTACCTGGTTGTAGCTGGGTTCAGCTTCCACAGACTCCATGCCTCAGGTCCTGGCAGGTCCCTGGGGCGGTGGCAGCAGCTTGCCTAATTGCAGCTGGGTTTGGCTTCCCCTGGCTCCATGCCTCATTCTAAGATGTTGTTGCAGAGCAGTTGGTGGGGAGAAGGAGAAGCGAAAGGGGAGGGAAAATAGGGTGAGAAGAGGGGGAAGGAAGGGGAACTTGATCGAGGCCCGTGGCCACTCTCATTCCGGCAGGGGAAACAAGGGGGCTTCCAGCAGCTGCTAGGTTGTTGCTGGCTTGGATGCAGATGTCAGGGGTGTGGCTGAAGCCCTCTGCCCCCCACTGCCCCAGCTTGGGAGCCTGGGACACTTCCTGCAACAGCTTGGTGGTCATTGCTGGGCTGGTTGTGGATGTCAGGGAGGCATCACTGAGGTCCTTGTGACCCGGGGCACTTCCTGTGGTGGCTCAGTGGTTGTTGCTGGGCTGGTTGAGGATGTTGGTGGGGCATGGCTGAGGCTATCAGCCCCCCACCACCCCAGCTTGGGAGCAAGGGTGCTTCCTGTGGCAGCTCAGTGGTTGTCACTGGGATGGTTGTGGGTGTCACGGGCATGGCTGAGGACCTTGGCCTTCCCCCTTCCCTGGTTTGAGAGCCCGGGGGGGTTCCAGTCCTAGGTTTAATATGTGTTCTTTGGTGGTGTTAGACCTTTACTAGTTAATATCAAACTTTGTCTTGATCTACGGGTAATTCGTTTTTTCTTTCAGTTCTGTGTTGGATTATTCACTGTTATCACCACTTAAACTCTGTACTGGAACTAATTTGTTGTCCTTTGCTTACTTCTAAAATGGAGAAACTTCCTGTGGGGACCAGCACTTGAGCCTGTGGTTGAGCTAAATTGCTGCTTTACTGCTGATTCCCTGGGGAAGGCTTTTTGTGCAGCTCAGGTTTTAATGGTTAACTTCATAGGTACTTCTGGGTTTTGTGAATTCTGGCACACCTGGGTTGTGTAGAAACTCTGGTCTGGGCCTGAGTCTTTTCAGCAAACTGCACCCCTTGAAGTTCTATATTCCTGACCCATTTCCATTGAGTGGTCTTGTGCTGAGGGCAGATCAGCTGTCCATGCTGTGCCCCAATGTTCTCTCAGTGGACCCATTTCCCACACCACTCCAAACACTTCCCATGGATGGGCCATGCACTAGTCCCTTGTGATGGCCTCTGAGTGGCTCCTTTTTTCTGTTGTCTGTGGCTCCTTGCTCCTATGTGGGTCCATGGGAACTCTGTTACTGGTCTTGCTGGCCTGGAGGCCACCAAGGCCCTCTTCTCCCCTGCCACCTCCAAGCAACTTCACAGGAAAGGCACAACTGCAGCTTTTTCCAGCTTTCACTCCGTGTGCTCACTAGAGCCAGGCTTGAAGCTGCCAGGGCTCAAAATGGTGTGAGAGGTCCTTTCTTTCTCTTATTGTGGCTTCTCTTGACTTCATGAACTCCGTAGTTCTCTGCTCTTCTTCCCCTGAGCTCTAGCGGTACCAGTTTGGCTGTCATTGTTTTTTAATAGTTGTAAATTGTTTGATTTGTGGGAGAGGGTAACACTGTGAACCACCTATTCCCCCATCTTGCAATGAAAATAATTTATATCTTTTTTCCTAGCCTCCCACAACTCTTACATCAGAAAAGTATTAAATATAACTAGATGTAGGTTGTTAATTAAGAGAAAAATCAGGTAATTAGATGGGAAGGTTCCAAAAATATGGAAATATGGACTGATATAGATTTTGTTTCCTAATTCACATGAAAAATGTTAGAAAGGGATAAATATTAAACCTCAGCCTTTACTTTTTAAAACCCTGTTATTGAAATTATATAAAATAAGGACTCATAATTGCCATGATTATAAGGGAGAATCTGGAATGACTTTATGAAATATGAACTCTGGGCCAGAAAAGTGTCTTTTCTCACAAATATAAGGGGATTTGCAGGTGATAACTAGATTTGGCATACGCATGCAAATGTGTGGGCTAGCAAAGGAGTATTCAATGTGATTGGGGTTAAATTAATCCACATTAAATTCACTGTGTTATGTAGAGTATCTATAGCTGTATATGCTATAATTTTTGCTCTTTTATACAAAAAGCCTTCCCACACTGCATTTCTCCTTCCATGAGAAACATTCTAAGGTCACAGGAAAACTGACAAAATATGTGTGAACTGTGATTAACCAGTTAAGAGAGGTCAGAATGCTCTCTTTATCAGAAGAGTACTAAAAATATCCAGGGTTAAAAATTGGGAATGTTGCATGGCAGGGAGGGCTATCCAAGACTCTACCCTTGATCTAGATAAGTAAAGAAGTAAAACCCTGACAATAGGTGAACCAGAACAGTGTAAGACAGGGATTGACAAACTTTTTCTGTAAAAGGCCAGATATTAAGTGTTTTTGGCATTGTGGGCCATACAGTCTCTGTTGCAACTACCTCAACTATGGTTGTAGAATGAAAGCAGCCATAGGCAATATGTAAATGAATGAGCGTGACTATGTTCCAATAAAACTATTTATGAACACTGAAATTTGAATTTTATATAATTTTCATATCAAAAAACATTAATCTTCTTTTGATTTTTTTTAACTATTTAAAAATATAAAACGGGCAGTGGGTTCAACTTATCAGCCTATGAGTGATAGATTTGCTGACCTCTGACACAGCACACAAAACACTTCAAGTTCTAAGATAATTAATGTTAGATCAAAGGAGAAATTAACGGTAGAAGAAAATGCCGTTTCATTACTTTGCAGGATGGTTATTTTATGAGGAATATTTTGAAATATTAAGAAAGGGCGGATATACAGCCAATGTAAGTGAACGATATTTGTAGGTATTAGTTTGTGCGATGTAGAACATTTTTCTATCAATTACTGAAAGATGTATGTTACGTAATCTGACTATGACTTTGGATTTCTGCCTATTTTTGCTTTATATATATTTGGAGTAATGTTATGAATACACATGCAAATTTAGACTACTTTTATCTTGTGATGGCTTTATCCCTATAGGATATATCCCTTATCCTCTTTAATCCACAGTAATGCTTCTTTCCTTAAAGTCTATCATACCAGCTTTTTGTTGTTTTGGGGTTTTTTTGTTTGGAAGAGGAACTTAGAGACTGAATGCTTCAACACTACATCTTTTTCCATCGTTTTACTTTCAGCCTCTCTAAGTATTTAAAACTACACATGATGCATAAGCAGCATTGGTTTTTAAAATATTTTTAAAAAACAGCTTTATTGATGTATAATAAACACGTCGTGTCACGCAATTCATTCATCTAAAGTGTATACTTAATGGCTGTTAGTATATTCACAGTTTTGCATTCATCACCACAATCAATTTTAGGACATTTTAATCACCACAAAAAGAAACCCCACCATCATTCCACCCCCTCAACCCTAAGCAACCACTAATCTACTTTCTCTTTATGTAAATTTGCTGATTCTGGACATTCCATATAAATGGAATCACACAATATGCTGTTCTTTGTGACTGGCTTCTCTCACTTAGCATAATGTTTTCCAGGTTCATCCATGTGGTAGCATGTATCAGTACATCATTTCTTCTCCTTGCCAAATAATATTCCATTGAATAGATACATCACATTTTATTTATCTATTCATCTGTTAATGGATTTTGGGGTTGCTTCTGATTTGGGGCTATTCTGAATAATGCTCCTATGAACATTTGCTTAAAAAGTTTTGTGTGGACATGTTTTCGATTATCTTGGCTATAAACCTAAGAGTAAAATTGCTAGATCAGATGGTAATTGTCTTTAACCATTTGAGGGACTGCCAGGCTATTTTCCAAAGTGGCTGTGTCATTTTATATTTCCACCGGCAGTGTATGAGGGTTCCAATTTCTCTACATCCTTGCCAACACTTTTTTTTTCCTGCTTTTATCTATCTTTTTGATTATAGCTGTGTTGGTGGGTGTGTAGTGGTATCTCATTGTGATTTTGATATGCCTTTCTCTGATGGCTAATGACATCAAGCATATTTTCATGTACTTACTGGCCATTTATTCATTTTCCTTGGAGAAATATCTACTGAGATTCTTTTTGTCCATTTTTAGATTGGGTTATTTGTCTTCCTATTATTGAGTCATGAAAGTCCATTATGTATCCTAGGTACAACTCCCTTATTATACATGAATTGCAAATATTTTCTCCTATTTTGTGGATTGTTTTTTCACTTTCTTGATGGTGTTCTTTAAAGCACAAAAGTTTTTAATTTTGGTCATGACCAGTTTATTATTTTTTGTTATGTTGATTTGGTGTCATATCTAAGGAAACATTGCCTAATCCAAGGTCACAACTAGTCATGCATGTTTTCTTCTGAGAGTCTTATAGTTTTAGCTCTTACATTGGATCTTTGATCCATTTTTAGTTAGTTTTTGTATATAGCATGAGGTGGGGTCCAGCTTTATTCTCTTGCATGTGAATATCCAGTTGTCACAGCCCCATTTGTTGACAAGACTACTTTTTCCCTGTTGAATTGTCCTGGCACCCCTGTCACAAATCAATTGACCATAAATGTGAGGGTTGTTTCTAACTCTTAATTCTATGCCACTGATCTCCATGCCTATCTATCCTATGCCAATACCACAGTGCCTTCACTATTATGGTTCTGCAGTAAGGTTTGAAGTCTAGAAGTGTGAGTCCTCTAACTTTGCTCCTGTTCAGGATCATTTTAGCAGCATTGTTTTTAATTGGCATATTTAGGCAATTTACATGTAACGTAAACGTAACTGGGAGCTATGAGTATTCCCATTTGTATGGGAAGATCTGGGGAAATAGATTAGAAAAGGGAGGTTGGGGAATCAACAAAAAATCACTAACTTAGTCCACTCGTGCTGCTATAACAGAATATCACAGACTGGGTAATTTATAAAGGAGAGAAATTCATTTCTCACAGTTCTGGAGGCTGGGCATCCAAGATCAAGGAACTGGCATTTGGTGTCTGATGAGGCCTGCATTCTTCAGAGGGGAGGAAGGCCGTGTCCTCACGTGGCAGAAGGCAGAAGGGCAAGAGGGACAAACTCCCTCCATCAAGCCCTTTTATAAGGATACCTAATCCCATACTTGAGGGAAGAGCCCTCATGGCCTAATCACCCTTAAAGGTTCCACCTCTTAGTACTATCACATTGGCAACAGCTGAATATTGGAGGGGACACATTCAAACCACAGCAATGACTAATCCACTCTCTTGAAGCATTGGCACAGGTGGAGAGGTCAGAGCTTGCAGGAAAATATGGAAAGCTGGGCATGTTCAGCTATTTTCCACCTCTTAGTACTATCACATTGGCAACAGCTGAATATTGGAGGGGACACATTCAAACCACAGCAATGACTAATCCACTCTCTTGAAGCACTGGCACAGGTGGAGAGGTCAGAGCTTGCAGGAAAATATGGAAAGCTGGGCATGTTCAGCTATTCTGAGCAGGACCACTAAGGGGACTGGAGAAATCTGTGTCTACTGGAAGACCTGGAGTCACTGTTGGTCTGCAGAGCTGGAAGTCAGGAAGGAGAATTAAATGTGGAGGAAAGGACCAGCAGGAATCTACTGGCACCACATTGTCACAGAGGCCAACCCTGAAGACTACAAGGAAATAATGGCGGCTGCTTCACTTCTGCCTTCCAAATGTCACATAAATTACTCTTTTAACTCAGAACAATATAAGGAAGAAGATTCTAGCAAACAGTTCTAGGTTAGCCAAGTTGACACAGCACAAAATCCTCACATTCTTACTGTTTGTTTTCTATTTGTCTCACTTTTCATGTTCCTTTTTTTCTACTTTTCTTCTTTGGGGTAATTTTTTGTTATTACCCCATTTTTTCCCTCTATTAACTATTCTTAAGTGATGACCACAGGGATAGTTACATGAATCCTTGACGTACTACAGTCTAATATAAATTACTATTTTTGCCAATTTTTCCTAAACATTGTTAGAACCTTAGAACACCTTAACTCCATTTACATCCGTCAGTTACTGAATTACTGTTGTAGTGCATATATACTATGAGTGGCAAAAGACATTATTGCTGTTTTGTTTTATCTTTGAACATATTAATCACGTTTTTTCTAAAATCTGAAAATTGCTCATCGATACCAATAACTAGGTTACATACGGATTTGTTTCTTTTTCTTATTTTTCTTGGTCCTATTTCTTTTTATGCCTAATAATTTCTGATTGAATGCCTATCCTCTAGCAGGCAGCCTAGGACAGAGAACCTTGGTCCAATCAAGGACTGAAGTAATTTGAGGCTGGTTTGTTAGGCTCACTCTACTTCTGGTTTATCCCATTTATCCTAAATATGGCCCTTCAGTTGTCCCAACAGTCTGGGATATTTCATGTGGTTGCTCTTCCTTGAAGGATTCTAAGGTCTAACTTCTCTCTCCTCACCATCAAGGGCTGCTGAAACTCTACTCTGCTTTCTATTTGCTTTATTACATTCTTAGTGTCTTGTCTTGTGCAGCTTGGTTATTAAATGCTTCAATGAGCTTATTTTCTCTTCATAATCTGGTTCCTTGAGCTCTGGCTCCCTCGGTAACTCCCTGATGCTTTCATACAGATGATTTTAAAACATTTTATTGCCTTTTCAACTTTTTCTTTGTAACAATTTTGTTCTGCTACAAGATCTTCTGATAGAGTTTGGATGTATTGCCCCCACCAAAACTCATGTGGAAATCTGATCCCCAATGTGGCAGTGTTGGAAGCTGTTTGAGTCGTAGAGGTGGATCCCTCATGAATGGATTAATGCCCTCTCTAATGAGGTGGGGGTCCTGAGTGAGTTCTCGCTCCATTAGTTCCTGCGAGAGCTGGTTGTTTAAAAGACCCTGGCACCTCCTCTCTCTCTCTCTCTCTCTCTCTCTCTCTCTCTCTCTCACTTCCTCTCACCATGTGATCTGCTTGTACCTATGGGCTGCCTGCCACTTTCTGCCATGAGTAGAAGCAGCCTGAGGCCCACATGAGATGCAACTACCCCAGAATCATGAGCCAAATAAACTCCTGTTCTTTATAAATTACCCAGTTTCAGGTATTCTGTTATAAGCAACAGAAAATGGAGGTTGCTTATAACCATCACATGAGGTTATACTTAGGA